>NC_133783.1:23855376-23907945 GCF_003597395.2 Chelonoidis abingdonii
CGCTGAACACCAAGCCATTGAATTTCAGTGCTGGCTCACTCTGGTTCCCCAAAACCTTCCTGAGGGGACCCCAAGACTCAGATGCCTGAGTCTCACAACAAAGGGTAAACAACCCCCTCCTCTTGTCTCCTCGTATACTCTCCTCCCTGGAGATCCTGGAAGATCCCCTGTTTCATTCCTCCCACCAATTCCCTGTGAGTCTGCAGACTCAATCTCCTTGAGCCCCCAACTAAAAAAATTCCAACAAGTTTAAAAAGAAGAAAAAGACATAAAAATGGTCTCTGTATCAAGGTGACATATACAGCGTTATTTGCTTAAAAGAAAAAATGAATAATAACAGCTTACCAAAAGAATACATTTAAAAACATTCCAGCAACAAACACATGTAAATACAAAAAAAACAATATAGCCTATTGTTTTTCTACCTTCTATTTACAATTGGAACAGAAGATTAGAAGCCTGGAGATATAGTATCCCCTCAGAGACTACAAAGAGAGCAAAGAGGACAGAGACAAGACACACACGACACAACAACACCCAAAACACCTTCCTCCTGAATTTGAAAAATCTTGTTCCTGATTGGTCCTCTGGTCAGTGTTTGGTCCCTTTGTTACCCTTTACAAGTAAAAAACATTAACCTTAGCTATCTGTTTATGACAGAGTCAATAGGAATGGGAACATTATTTCCCTAGATAGAATTTTCTCCTCTAACCTCTCCAGGGCTTTTTCATTTCTACTTATGAGAACATCTGTAGCGGACCCTACAGGTTAACATCCACCCATAGCTGTTCCTCCAAGTCAAAGGAAATTATTTATTCTTCCACTGTGCTTTTTGCAACCAATCACCTCAAAGTCCATTTCCACTGCAACCATGTTTAACTTAGGGTGGGGAAGGAGGTTCCATCTCATTCCAGGAAAGTGAGCTGGGGAAGGTTTCCCTCTAGGTTAACAGCTGAAATCTATGAGCAGAAAGGGAGCAGACGAATGAGCAGTGAGGCTGAATTCTCCACCCTGCCGGCAGGTTGTTAGGTAGATCATCTGTTAAGACTCACTGAGAATTACACAGGAGCTTCAGCAAAGCTGCAAGGAAGTATCTGCCCAGCACTGCCCAAACACAGTGTACTCACCAAGCACGTAGTGACCCCCTGTTGACTCTAACCCTCTACATGGTAGTCTCAGAACCCAGGCTTCAAACCTGAGCCCAAATGTCTACACTCGCAATTTAACAGCCCACAGCCGGACCCCGTGAGCCCGAGTCAGCGACAAAAGTCAACCACAGGTGTTTAAATTGCAGTCTAGACAAGTGATAACACACAACACTGGTTGCACAGAGGATTGTGCACGCACACGTGTCTATCTGCATTTGTTTCTTATATACTGAGGTACGTCAGTTTCCACCCTCCACCCCCATTCCAGCATGTTTCTGAGCAATTGTGGAACCTCACGAAATATACAGGTTCAGAGTAGCAGCCATGTTAGTTCCGTATTCCGTAACACAGGAGTACTTGGGCACCTTAGAAACAACAAATTTATTGACATAAGCCTTCGTGGGCTACATCCGATGAAGTGGCTGGAGCCCACGACAAGCTTATGTCCAAATTAACCTTTTGTTAGTCCTCTAAGGTGCCAAAGTACTCCTGTATTTTAAAAAATTATACACGTTCCATAAGAGATCTTGTAGATGTCTTTGGAGAGATTTGGCTCACGGAGTTCATCAGGTGGCAGCATATGATGAAGCCACATAGTCTTAGTGATTCAACATAGGCACTCCGAGTTTATCCCCAGCTCTGCGGCCTGGCACATTACTTGAGCCTTCCCTGAGCTTATAAATGAAGATGGGGATGATATTCCCTCCTCCACAGGAGCAGCGAAATGAACTGATCGTGGGCAGTTACCTGAAAAACCATGCTCTCCTATGTGACCGGCATAAGGGGTTAAGTGTTAGTTAACCATTTAATTTGGAGGCCCTCCATATTATGATCGGTTGACATGCAGTGGAGGCATTCAAGAAGCACTGTCCGAGAGTCAAAGGTTATTTTAAAGGGCTCTCACTATCAGATCTAAGCTGATAATTAAGCTTGGAGGTTTCATGCTAGCATCTCATTTTCTGAACTCTAAGGTTCAGATCTGAGTGGAAAGCTATGACAACTCCCCATTACTGGGACTACAAGCTGGAAGTATGTGGGGTAGGGTAAGGAGTAGAAGAGGGCAAAGAATGGACTAATGGGAGGAAATGGAAGAGGTGGGAGGAAAGGAAGGATGAGAAGACAGAGAGGATGGGAAGAGTGAGAGAAGAAAGAGCAGGGGATAGAAATGGAAGGGAGTTGCTGCAGGTTTGCAATTTAATCCTAAAAACCATCTTACCAAATCTGGAACACAGCACATACTGTATAATGAAGCCATAAATAAAATCATCTCTTGGAGAGATCTAATTCAGTAAATCAAATGAAACGTAACCCCTTGCATGTAGTTCCTTGACCAGGTAATTAAAAAAAAAAGGGGGCGGGGAATGCATGTTTTCCTGAGAGAGACAGTGACCAGCCCACCCTTTCCCTTTGTGGTGCACACACCCTTGAGGAAAGGGTCCAGTTTCAGATGTTACTGCTATTAATAATTGCTGTCAAAGTGCTCAGTGCTGTACAAGGGACAGATATCAAGTCAGTCTCCATCCTGGAGAGCTTGCAATCTAGCAGAGAGACATGGAGAAGACAGGATGGACTGGGAGACTCAGAGGAATGAATTACCTTCATTCATAGCAGCTCCATCCAATGGAAAAAACCCTGTCCACCAACTGAATCTCTTGCGTTTGAAAGTATGAGGAGTTTGCTGTCTCTTTTCTCGGCCACCCCATGAGGCAGAGTCATTGCTGAGTCTAGCTTAGGGAAATAGGGAAGGCTGAATGACAAAAATCAAACCCCAATACCTCTCCCACACTTCTCCTCCACTGCCTTTTCCCTGAGCATAACTCACACAGGCTTCACCCACCAGATGTAACAATAGCCACAGTCAATGGATATGAATCATGTAACCTAGTAGGGGTATAACCTCTTGTAGCCCGACCCATGTCGCCGTTGTTATAAAAGAGCATAGGCCTTTGATATGGTGACTTGGTGTCCTCATACCAGCCTTCTGTTCATTTGTCTTTCAGAATCTGCTGGAAGAAAGATGACAGAAAAATACTGAGACTGGAGGATAAGGTTTTGGGCATCTTTTTTGGGGGGTGAGGAGCTCCCAATCTTTCCACTTCTGAAATCATCTTGGAGTCTCCCTTCATGTTGACATTATAGAGTAATACACATCAGAAAATGGTTTATCCTGTTGCACTCTGAGTGCTACTGGAATACTCAAACCAACCAACCAACTAATAATAAATGATACATCATGATCATCACAATAATAAGGTTGGGGTGATGATCACAGCTGCTAGGCAGATAGGGAGAAGGGGAAAGATTACCTGGGGAAAAGATGTCCCAAGAGGAATGAGGCGCATAAAGCCTTAGGTCTATCACCCAGAAACGTAAAGGGTAAAATTTTAGAAAGGGTGTGAGTGACTCAGGAGCTTATGTCCCACTGACAGTCAAAGAAAATCTACTCTTTTGTCACTGCCTTTGGGAAGGCTTGGTTCAAACTTTGTCCAGGGAGCAAGAGAGACAGAGAATCTGCATGGAGGAGGAAAAGTATGCACTGTCATACCTGGTGCACCCCTGCTGGACCTAGGCAACAAATTAATGACACTTGTGGCCTCTCCTGTGCAGCCTGCATTGCAGGAATGACAAATGGCCCTGGCAGGGATGATCTTTACAGAGGCGTGTGTGTATGTCTTTATTCTCCTCCCTGCCTCTCCTCCTAATCAATAGCCATCCTAAGCAATACATATCAACTAAAAATAACCCCATCACACACCCCTGAAAGTCCACAACTGCTGAAAGTATGGCCATGGTATCTGTTGAAAAAAGGGGGGATTCTTTTCATGCCACAACTGGAGGCTACAAGGAGTAGGGCTAGGGAGAGAAAGGAATGAGACAGCAGCCACAACAACCCCAGCTGATAAGAGAATGCCATTTAAGATGTCACTCTGCAGGCCAGGCAGGGCTGCCCCGGCAAAAGGAATGAAGCCTGACACTATGGCTGTTAGATAAAGGAGTTCCCAGGTTTGTTTGTTATTGTTGGGAGTTTTTTATTCTCTTTTTTATTTAAAAACCAGGAAATAAAAACTGATGGGGAGCAAATTGCTTTGGCCAGAAGCTCTCTGCTTAAAAGAGCTGTAGCAAGAAAGCAATTACCTAATGTCAAAAACCTGTCAAAGCATCAGTGTGACCTGCCAGCCTCCCGGTGATGCTCTGTGGGGTGAGCAACAACAAAATGGGACCATGAAATGGGAACGAGGTCTGTGTACAATATACCAAATTGCCTGCCTGGCTGAAAATACTCTAGTCCACCTCTCACAGAGCCTTAATCTTCAACATGGAATGTCAGATCTTAGCCATGAAAAGAAGGTGGCAAAAGGAAGATTCCCCCTTGCCCCTTTTGTAGGCTTTTTTAGGAAGTAAATTGGGTAAAGGTGTTGTCTAATATTAACTCAGATGTACAACACAGTTAGCTGTGCTCTATACCACAGCAACTGTGCTCTGTGCCTCAATACTGATCCGAGGAACCATTTCCAGAGATGAAAGAGAAGTTAACTCTCCTCTAAGACTGCTCACAAAGAGGCAATCAGTACCAGTTCCAACAGGAGTTTCATGGTATGGATATTGTTCCACTAGGAACTAGATTTGAGTTGCACACTGACCAGTGAATGACCCATCATCAAGTAGTAATACCCTTGCGTTACTGATCAAAGCCAAATTCATGACAGTGACTTAGAAATGAAAGGTTTTAGAAATGAAAAGCTCTGAATTCCCATATGAGCCTGCCAAGCCATCCAATCCCACACCACTGGGCAACTTCAAAGCAATATTCAAAAGGTGAAACATTTTACGTGGCAACTTCTGGTCACAACTGATCAGACTCAAACCAACATCACAGAGTAAAAAAAGGCTACAGATGTCACCGTTTGTTCCCCGGCCATCCACTTCCCTGATCTTGGCCACAGGTGAACCAGGATCTACTGATGATTAGTTCTTTTATGCCCTGCTACCAGTGTCCAGCATCACCCAAACTTCATCATTGTTTCTACAATGCTAGTGAACAAATGGCTCTCTCTTCCATAAAATATCTGTCGGAAGCTGGTGTCCTAGCAAAGAGCTCTAGTGATATTTACTGAATATTGTACTCCCTGAAAAGCAGCGTACATACTGATTGTAACACAACTGGATATTTGGAAAGATAGAGACTGAATAGTTAACCGTAGGAATAATCATTTGGATACAAAAAACAGATCAATGCCTGGTAGGAATTCCACTTAAACTATTATAAATTCTGCAAATGAAAACTACATCTTCCCCAGTATGACTTTCAGGAACCTCTCTCTTTCTGTGTCATCTAAAGAGTGGAACCTGAGCAGGAGATTATAATCAAGCGCTACCAGAGATGACCTGCTGATCAGAATTAGCGAGCTGGAGCTGTGTAAAGGTGATTGGTTGGGGGAGAGGAAGGCGGAGAGGAAAGGAGCAGGGAATCGAGGACATGGAGGGCTGCTAAGAGCAGGACACTGTGAAAACTTAAAGTGGTTCTTAAGGAGCCTGAGAGTGCCAAGTCTGAAAGGATGTGGCGGGGGGCGGGGGTTAAAACTAACAACCCAAGAGAGCTCTTGCTGAGATTGGCAGGGGGCAAAAAGGCCAATCAACCCCCTTGGGAATTACAAAGGCTCTTCCACCTCCTCTCCCAGCTGCTATAAAACACAATCAAGGGAAGCTGTTTTTCCTAACTGCAGATCCCTCAACATCAGCCAGCCACTAGAGCTGTTAGTACTGTTATCCATGCAGCAGCTGCCTCGATTTAGCACCGAGTAATTTACTGCAGTCAGGCTGTTAGTGGTTGGAGACTATGGTCTAAAATTTTATTCATTAGCTATATTGAAGGCCGCCCTTTAGTAAAGTAGTAGACGTTTACTCAGGGGTTCCACATACACTCATTCTCTTCCCCCCTCCCCTTTTATTTTATTCCCCATGGTGACACCAATGCAATTTAGACATTCGCCTCACCAGATTTTATTGGAGCTCTGTGTTTGGGCCAGGCACAAGTTCTCTGCTAATGAACCGTATTGATTTCATATTCTCTTGTTGTCCACCTAAATGGCAAGCAGCACATCTGATAGATTAAATAACCACACAAGTGCCTGGCTGACATCTCAATCACTCTGCTGTTAGGTCTCTAATGAATTTTACAGGCCAGGAAAATGAAAGAAATTAAAGTCAAAGTCCGATGCAGGAAATATAAATCACCAACAATCTTTGAAATATTCACAAGCACTCATATGTATAATTCTTCGCTTGCCTCTCTCCTCTTTGCCGCCATTAGCAACTCCATCTAATCCAGAGAACAGAGCTGATAAAGCACTAAGAATCAGGAGTTCTGTCTTGGCCTGAGGAGTGGGAGAGTCAGCCTATTTTGGAGCAGGAGTGAAATTACAACAAGATTCCACCCAGAGGAGCAGAGACCTAGAACCAGTCCTAGTCTGAAGGTGGGTGTGAACAGACCAGATCCTGGTGGGGAGGAATGAGACAGCATGGCCCAATCTTTGTGCACAAGGAATGAAGGTAATTCAGACTGGTATCATCTACAGCTAATCACCCCTCTTTATGTTAAGCAGCACATAGGTATAATTTTTGTCTACTTAAGAAACATTTGCCGCCTGCCATCAGAGAAGCAGAAAAAGTTATATTATAGTCAGGGCTGCTTCAAGCAAAGCTGGGGGTTCCTACAAAGCAATTCAATTTCCCTGCACAGACATACGGGAAGAATCCCAAGAGTCAATCGGCAGCCACCCGCCAAGCCAGCTGCATAGGGAGTGGAGAGAGCGGCAATAGAAAGTATGTTCAGAAGCGGAGTGTGCATTTCTGGAGTGAGTTAGAGAAACAGTGGATGGAAGTTTAACGGTAAACAGGAAGGGGTGAGGAGGAACTTGTGATTTCACCCAGCTACAGCCAATTCCCCCAGAGCCTGAAATTACTACCCACCCAGAGATCTCAGTTGCATATGAGCAGGCTGAACTGCACACTAAGCAGCACCAGAGTATGCACAGTAAGGATCAACTTGACCATAGACATTTCAACCTCTGGGGTAGGGGCACCAGAAGTTGCAGATTTGCCAGCACTGTCTGAACTGGCCCTGACTGTGGGTCAGGTGTATGGAGCAGGCAAGGCCAGGCACAGCTCATTGCACTAGCCGACATGGAGAAACTGCAGAAGCAGCAGAGGAGGCAGTATCAAAATATCTGAAAGAATGAGAAGGGGAGAGAAGGGTCCCGCCTCCCAACACGTTTCAGTGTCATTCAGGTGTGGGGTCAGTTTCAGGTTTGTTCCCATGATTGGGCACCTCCCCAAAAAGCAGTCTGAGCCTAGTTATTGGACATATCAGCCTGGAACTGATAGGTGGATAATGTCCTTGAATCAATCTCAGAAGTATAAAGTAGTTTAAGTAGGTGTAACTTCCACATCGAAGAGCTGGAAGAAGGTGCAAGTTAAAGTAGTTCCCCTCCACTTTAATGTATCCTCCTTCTGAGCTCCTCAGTGTACACTAATTTAGATTCCCTTACACAACCACAGAGTGTGTGTAAGCAGGTCTCAGAAAGTAGGTGAGCAAGCATGTGGGGGTTGGGAGTAGTGTCTAAGATCTTGTCTACACTACAGAGTTTTGTCAACTAAAGTTATGTAGACACTCAAAAAGCGCTAATACAAAAAATTGGTATTGCATGTTCACACTCTGTCAACAGAGCATGTCTACATTTGGGGCACTAGCATCGATAGTGTGAGCAGTGCACTGTGGGTACCCATGCTACAGTCCAACTCGACATCTTCTGCTGCTAGGTCTTGTGGGAAGGCAGAGCAAATCGTGGCGCATCTTGGGACTGGGCTCAATGTCCCATGCTGCATTGCTTTCTGTCCCAGTATTCCACAGGCTTGCTGCATTGTTCAACAGCCCTTCTTTGCTGTGCACACCAGCATCTTTGTGAGAAAGGATGGATCCTGCTCTGCTCTCCTATGCTCTGATAACTGTCATGAGGGCATCATGGATGACAGTGCAGTTAATCACAAAGTTCCTAACTGAAGAAGACTCCCAGTTGCCTGACATGCTATGTGATATGGATAGGAGCAACTTTAGATTGCTTTTGGCATTCACAGAACAGCTGCATAGGTAGACAGTTGCTTTGGGGCTTGGGAAACAAGCACTGAATGGTGGGATCATATCGTCAGGCAGGTGTGGGATGATGAGCAGCGGCTGCAGAACTTTTGTATGTGGAAAACCACCTCTCTGGAACTGTGTGCGGCGCAAGGACACCAGAACGAGAGCTTCTCTATCAGTAGAGAAGCGTGTAGTAATCACTGTGCGGAAGCTGGCAACTCCAGACTGTTACTGGTTGGTAGCAAATCAAGTGTGCAGAGCAATAAGTCACATCCTGCTATGAAGGACTGTGACTCTGGGAAATGTGCGTGAAATAGTGGACAGCTTTTCAAATGGATTTCCCTAACTGTGGAGGGGCAATAGATGGCACACATATTCCAATATTGGCAACAGACCACTTTGCGATGGAGTACGTCTATAGGAAGGGGTGCTTCTCCATGATGTTGCAGGTGCTTGTGGATCACCGTGGGCATTTCAATGACATCAACGTGGGGTGGTCCAGGAAGATGCATGACACCTGCATCTTCAGGAATGCTGGCCTGTATAGAAAGCTACAAGTGGGGACTTTCTTTCCAAACCAGAAGATTACAGTGAGGAATGTTGAAATGCCCACAGTGATCCTTGGATACCCCATATAGCTGTGGCTCATGAAACCTGGACAGCTGTAAGGAGCGGTTCAACAACAGGCTGAGTAGATGCCGGATGACAGCTGAATGTGCCGTTAGCAGATTAAAGGCATGCTGGCGATGCCTTTATGGCAAGCAAGACCTCAGTGAGGATAATATTCCCATGGTCATAGCCGTGTGCTGTACGTTGCATAATCTTTGTGAAGCTAAGGGTGAAAGGTTTGCTCCGGGGTGGAGTGTTGAGGCAGACTACTTGGCTGATGATTTTGAGCAGCCAGATACCAGGGCTATCAGAGGAGCCCAGAGCAGGGCAATTTGAATCAGGGAGGCTTTGAGGCAACACTTTGAAAATGAGAACCAGTAATGTATATCTCTGTGATTGGTGCTGCAATGTTACATTACATGTAGTTTTACTAGGAAGCAATGGTGACATTTGGGGCCTTACATTCCAATAAGCAAATGATTAAACTGCCTGTGTATGTATTGGTAGTGCCTGCTATCTCAATTTGTAGGAAACAAATAAAGATGAGTTACCATTCCAAACGTTTGCTTTTATTGCACAAGAAACAAAATACACAAAGAGGCTTTGTGGGAAAGGTGGTGTCAGGGAAGGGCAGATTTTCACAGCTGTGTGAGGGTCCAGCTATCATTCTGAAAGCTGTCCAAGGGGGTGGTGTGAAGGGGAAATAGAAATCCCAGAGATTGGAAAGAAATGTGTAGGTGGAGTTTTTTGGGGGTGGGAATGGAAAAGACCTCTGAATATGCTGCAGGGGAGGGCAGGCACAGATCTGCTCAATCTGCAGCATTATTAAGGACTTCAGCATCTGTGTTTGCTCCTCCATGACTTTAATCATCTGCTCAGTAGTGTCCTTAGCAAACTCCTGATTTTCTTTTCTGTCCTGCCTTTTGGCTTCCCTCCACTCCTTCCATTCCCTTTTCTCTGCATTGGAGTGCAGTACCTCCCAGAACATGTCTTCTTTGCTCTGACTTGGGCACTTTCTTATCTGGCATGGACGCTTGGCCTGGGCGTGTGGGGTGCTCTTGAAGGCCACACCTGCCGAAGCAGAAGGAATCATGCACCGATGCAGATTGTTAAATTTGCACACAGCATTGAAACATTTCAATAAAATACACCTTTTGTAACATAATCACTGTCTCACTGACCCTTGGCAAGCACACATCTCTACGAACACTCAAAGCATGGCGAGTGTTGGGTTGGGGCTATGTTTGCGCTCTACATGAGGAAAAGAGCACTTTGTAAGGGTTGAGGCGCAGCCGACAAAGGAAAAAGTTCTAAAATTCTCCCACACTCTTTCACAGGCAGGGGTCATTGTAGCAGGTATCTCACTGCTGAGGGTAAGCAGGGAGGGGAGGGTACATCTACTACACACTTGTGAAGTCTGCCCTGGTCGCTATGCTGATCACCTGCCACTTTGGTCCCACACAAGTGATTGACATGGAAAGTTTCCTACAATGGGCAAAAGAATAAAGCAGCTCTGCCACGGTACCTTTGGCAGAGGATTAAGAGTACCTCCAGGAAACTTTCCTAGAGATCTCTCTGGAGGATTCCTGTGAGATCTCACCATGCATAAACACCCTGTTCCGCTGTACCAATTAGCTACACAGGGAAATGCCCAGCTCACGGAAACAAAGCCACCCTTGTACATTTCTATACCTTGAACCCACCTCTGCACTACACAAACCACAGCAACTTACCAGGCATCTCATCTCCTGCTTCTTACTCGCCGGACAGCAACTGCTGAGACTGGCTAGACACCTCTGGAGTGGTGAACAGTTCCTAGCTGCCTGCCCCGCCGGGCGATCCCTCCGGGAGCTCCACATTGTCATTAACTCCATCCACCTCTTCATCAATACCTTGTCCTTTGGGTGATGTCCTCTTTCTGCTGCCTCCAGACCCACTGAAGTATCCATGGGGCTCTTGGCAGTGGAGGTGGCAGTACAAGGCATCCAGCTCCTTATACAACTGGCAGGTCTTAGGTTCAACACCAGACTGATGGTTTGCCTCCCTCACATTATGGTACACCTGCCTTGGCTCCTTTATCCTCGCTCTGCACTGCAGCGTGTCCTGATCATAGCCCTTTTCACACAAACCTTAAGAAATCTGCCCTTAGGTATCAAAATTCCTATAGCTCAAGTGCAGCTGGGACTGTACAGCCTCCTCTCCCCATATACTGAGCAGATCCAACAGCTCTGTAGTGGTCCAAGCAGGAGAGCATTGCTGCGATAATCTGCCATTGTCACCTGGGAAGATGCAATGAGACCTCTCCATGCCAAGCAAACAGGAAATGGAATTTCAAACATTTCTGGGGCTTCTAAGGGGGAGGGGCAGATGGTTGTTTACCTGGCTGCAGGGCAGTGGAGTTCAAACTGCTGAACACAGCGGTCACTATGGGCATTGTGGGATACCTCCTGGAGGCCAATTAAAGTGATGAAATCACGTGTGGTGTCTATACTGACACTTTGTTGACAAAAATTTTGCGCAAAAAGCCTTACATCTTTTGTCAGGGTGATTTTATTTTGTTGCCAAAACAGGGCATTTTTGCCACCAGAAGTCACATTGCAGTGTGTATGCATCCACTGTTTTGTTGACAAAAGCTGCCTTTTGTCAACAAAACTTTGTAGAGTAGACAAGGCCTAAGTTACAGCACCTTTGGCATCATTTCTTGTATCCCTGTATGTGATATATTCCTGGAGATCAGTTTCACAGGCAACTTTTTCACTTGAAGCTAATTAAGTCAGTCTTTCCTTACAAGAGACTAACATCAGGTGCTGTGGAGGAATTCCAGGCTACGTCTTCACTACCCGCCGTATAGGCGAGTAGCAATCGATTTCTTAGGGATCCATATATTGCGTCTCATCTAGATGCGATATATTGATCCCCGAACAAGCTCCTGTCGACTCCGGACCTCCACCAACGCGAACAGCGGTAGCGGAGTTGACAGGGGGAGCCGTGGACGTCGATCCCGCGCTGTGAGGACGGTAGGTAACTTGATCTAAGATACTTCGACTTCAGTTACATTATTCACGTAGCTGAAGTTGTGTATCTTAGATCGATCGCCTCCCCTAGTGTAGACCAGCCCTTAGATGGGATTTTTGGTCAGGAAAAGGTCTAAATCCCAGGGAAAGAGAGATAGGGTCCCCGAGTACTTTTAATCTTTGGAGGGAAAAACCTTCTTTCCCAAATCCAAGTGTTTATCTGAAGGAACTCATTTAAAACAAAGATATGATTTGCTTTTCTGCCTGCTGAAAAGAGCAGCAGAATCCAGAAACAGACAGACAAAACTGTGTCTGGGGCTTGGTGGGCCATGGATTAATGACTGAATCTGTTCCTCTCTATGATATTAATGTACTAACTGAACCTATAGAGATTTGGATTCAAGTTATGATTAGGTCTCTAATGTAAATGAGTTTGGTGGGATCAGCCTTCTCAATAGTGGGCACCTGTCCACATCACAAATACACAGCACACCTGGCAGACTGCCTATGGGAGGTCTCATAGCAAAGAGTTGTTGCAGGTCAGAACTAAGATACACTGGCAGAGTGAAGGGGAAATCCTGCAAAACACATGCCCTGCATTGTGCCTGCCTCTAAGGAAAGCTGCCTGCCCTTTAAACCAATACAAACACTGCATACGTAATTGCTGTACTGGTATTGTTGGGGCCGTGTGTGTGTGGGGGGGTAATCATACAGCAGGCCTAGTGCAGGGCAATGGGACAGATAAATCTGGATGAGGAAAATCAATCGAAAGATTATTACTGCCATATAGCACTGTTACTTGTATTTGTGAAGCCTGGGTTTTGGTAATTTTTAGCCCACCAACAGCCCAAAACAAAGCAACACCTCTCCTTCAACAAGAACTCCTTTCAATTCTCAGCTACTCCCAAACTACCAGCACAGCAAAAAAATAATAATGGGGAGCAAACTCCAATGAGTGACTCCTGTTCACTTGTTTGTTTTTTAAAGGATATAATTTGGACAGGTGCAAATGTGTGTTTGTTGGTTTGTTTCATTTCTTTTCCCGTCTCATTTTTTTTCTGCCTATGCACTGTGAAAGTGTGTATTTATCCTGACAGCTCCATCAGGACACATGGCGGCTGCGAAGGCTACAATAAGTGTCTCTCTCTTTAGCGCTTGGGCTGTCATGATTCCTATTCCATCCCATTTCGGTTTTACGGATTGATATTTAGATTAAAGAGATAAACACAACCAAAGAGCACTGGGCCCTGACAGACAGATGAGAACTTCAGATCCGTCAATCATCTTGCTACCTAGTAATTCCTCTCCCCCCTCTTCATTTTATTTACCAAGATGAATTGATAAGAATATTTAAAAAGAACAAGGGGCTTGACCAAACAACAATAAAAAAAATTGCATTTAACTTTCCAGACAATTTGGAATCGCTTCTTTGATTACTTAACTATTTACTGTTTCACATTTGCAGTTTCTCTCTCCTATCGCAGATAAAGAATTCAATTTTCTTTTAAACGGTGGGGAAATTGGAAGAGATTTTGTTCTGTTTAAGCACAGCTGGAGTCTCAGGACTCAGGGGGATTGAGAACAATGACAGCAATTAAGATGCCAGTAGAGAAGAGAGCAGGGCAGTAAGGATAGAATAGGTGGTGGGAGGGGGAAGAACAGGGCTCAGAGGACATCTGAACAGAACAGCCCCTCCCAACCCATTCCCACACCTCAATTTTTCCTGTTTGCAGCAGAGGACTCAGGCTGCCCTATCCAAGAGGTTTCCACAGGTTCACTCTGACAGGAGAAAAACATTTACAACCAGTTTACATGCCTGAGCTTTCAGATGCTACCTGAAAGCTAGTCTATTATATCCATTCCACCCTATCTCCAGTCTGCAAGCACAAATCCTCATCCTTCTCCTCTCTACCCTGTTACAGGTAATCCAGCTACCTTCCATAACACATTAGGATTTTTTTTTTTATCATCCTACATTGGGCTTTAAATTATATGCTGTGATCTTTAACCACACACACCTTCACCCCAGTCCTAGCTACTCCAGGCCTTGCACCTAAAGCACACCTCATCACCCTGATGGTTAGTCTCCCATGCCCTTACCAATCATGTTCTTCACATCCACACTCCCCAACAATTTCCACTGAATATGAGTACATTCCTTGTCTACCTATAGTACAAAAAGGAACAAGACAAATTCTGTCTTCCAACTCTTAGGCATGATGTTTGGGTCACTATACAGCTGGAGGTGTACTGCCTTATACCTGATCTTTCATCACTCTATGTGCCATCATGGTGTCAGGGAATGTTGTGCTACTAAATATCATTACCTATATGAATAGGAGATGATGTACTACACTTCAGTCCTAAACACTAAGAAAGCCTCCTAGGTGGTAGAGGAGTCAGAGAATAGGTTCTCTCCCATCCAATTTCCATTCTTCCATACAAATGCCAAAAGAGTACTAATTTCCCTAAAGCAGAGACTCATGATTACAAGGCTTTCTGCACTGAACTTCATTTTTCACCCACCCATTTACGGAGTGAAGTTATTTTTCCATCATATTGCTGATTCTCTCTACTTTCTGTAACTTCTAGAGTCAAATATTCATCTGCAAACTTGAGGAAAGGCAAGCTAACTATCCTCCCAGAGAGTGACCCAGCCACTTCAGTATTCCTAGAGCTCAGGCACCCAGAGATTAAGAGTCTTGAAGCTGTGATGCACCCAAGAGGCAGAAAGAACCTAGTTCCAGGCAAAAAAAAATTGGTGAACACAAAAAAGGAAGTTCCATAGCCTGGAAAGAGTATGCCAAGCAACTTCCCAAAACGTACTCAATGCAGTGATCTTATCAACAGCACTGGATGTGGAGGAACCTAGCTCCCTGATAGCTATGAGCAAGAGAGCCAAGTTTCATCTCAAGCTCAGTGCTGAGTCAA
Source organism: Chelonoidis abingdonii (assembly GCF_003597395.2). Lineage (NCBI taxonomy): Eukaryota > Metazoa > Chordata > Testudines > Testudinidae > Chelonoidis > Chelonoidis abingdonii. Next base: position 23,870,214 of record NC_133783.1, read on the forward strand.
CAGCAGCAGAGTATCACACAAGTGGAAGTAGCAAGGAACAGCATCCGGCCCCCTGGTGACAAGATGCTGCAGAGGCACAAACTGCAGTGAAAAAGGCTGAGGCTGTTCCTTGCTGGAGAGTCAAGCAGGTCCAAGAAAACAAAGATCGTATCCCCGGGGTTGTCTCCCAAAGATAAATAAGAACTTCCCTGTCAACGTTTTTCTATTCTAGCCCTTTTGAGTTGGCAGGTCTTGCCCTAGTTTGCTGAACAGCTCCTTTCTCCCCAGATAAGAATAATAATACATCAAACAAGCAGATCAAATGAGTGACATCCCCTTCTTCTGGGAGAGACCTCTTAGGTCTCTGCAAATCTCTCCCTATTCTGAGGGGAGGGAGCTTCTTAAATAACCTGCCCTTTCCCAGCTTGCTTTGCCAAACTCTTAATCACAGTCCCAGCAGCCCCAGGAACTACAGCTCCCAGAAGGCCCTCAGGAGTGAAGAGAACTCCAGCCCACCACTCTGTGCAAGAGAACTGTTGTCTCAGGCCCTGAAGAGAAACAGCCATGTGGGATTTTTTCCCAAATTCCCACTGCCCTCCTGAAAACACTTCTCCCTCAGTGGTCACATTCTCCATTCCACAGTAATCTTCCACAAAACCATGGAATGAGGTAGTGCTGGCCCCAGAGGCTTCTCTTAAGGTCTCAAAGGACCAATACACCACATTATTGTCCTGTGAGACAGGAGCAAACCTTGCTGAGGGGAAAAAACCTAGGGGGAAACAGCACAGTGGAAAAGATCCAGTGAAACCCTAGCGACCACAGGTTCAGCTCAGAAGCAGACAGACTACACCTAGCCCATCTGCTAGGACTTTTACCTGCAGAATGGTATTGTTATGTGTAGCACTTAGCATCCTATACTATTTCTACCTGCTATAACTCACAACTTCTTGAGATATAATCGCCAGCTCACACCAACCAGGGATTTTCCTGACATGTGTTTTTGGGAGTGATGTTGAACAAAAACAGTAATGGAGATCCATGTGATATCAGAAAGGGAGGTGTCATTCCCCCTTCCCAAATGAAAGGAAGCTGGAGAGAACCAGTGTAGGCAAAGGGAGATTTGAACCACCTTAAGGGTGCTAAAACTGATTACAGAAGGCCTCTGGTTTGGAGTGCAGAGTGGCACTGGCAGCAGCCCTGGAAGTGTATGTTCCTATGTTTGCTTGAGAACAGACGAAACCTTGGACCAGAATCTGGGACGACAGGAGATGGAATAGCAGCAAAAACATAACAAGAAAAGTCCATTGTATCAAGCCCACTTGCAGGAATAGCTGACATCCAGCAGACATGTTCCCATTTGCTAAACTGTGCCTTATTTACTTTTCAGTCACCAAGCTGAGATTGCTGGACAGAACAAATCCCCGGGGAAGGTATTTACAGGGGTTTAAGACTGCGCCAGCCCCCTGCAGACCCCAGCACCAAGTCACAAAAGCCCCTTATGTAGCTGTCAGGAAGCAAGAACCGATAGCAGACTGACAGCTGATTGAGAAAGTGATTTACATTTTAAATATGAGTTTATTGATGTCTGGTGCTCTCTTTCCCAGTGTGGGATGACTACATTATTACTTTTTTGTTGATTGGCTTTTACAGCTGGCTGGAAAGAAAAGAAAAAAATTGGACTGGGATCGATTTCCTTGTCCCTGGTGGGAGGCCAAAGGGAGATCGAAGAGGCAGAAGAGAAGTGATGGCCAAAATGGTAAAAGGGAGAGACGTTGTCAACCGAATTAAAGATGCCATAATGAGGGGAGCAAAGAAAGGTTAATTAGCACATTTACTGCGTTAGGATCATTCTAACAAGGCGTCTCCCAACTATATGCAGATATCGGGAGAGGGTTATGTGGCGGGGAGGGGAAGCGGGGGGAAGAGAAATTAGAGAATATGGGCAGCTGAGCAGGTGTGTATTTCAAGTATGGGGGAACATACACGTATGAGAGCGCGAATATGAGTGCGAACATGGAGAAAAGTGTATATGTAAACATGAGTCCAGGTAGTGTCTGAGTGTGGGTACATTCAGACACTGGTATGAGGGAGAGTGTAGCAGATTACATGCCTGCGTGCTGGAAGGATGTGGAGCACATTAAGGGGAGTGGGTCTAAGCAAGGAGTAAAACAACAAGAGTGAGGTACCCCAAAGCTCTGTACTAGGACCAGACCTGTTTAATGCAGTTATTAATTTGAGCAGTGAAGTAGAAAAAGTTACAGATAGCACAAAATTATTTAGGTTTCTCCAGATCAGAAGGTGAGGAACTTTCAGAGGAAGACAGTGTGAATAGGCAGCATAATGGTAGAGGAAGTTCAATGTTGGCAAATTCAAGGCAATGTGAACTGAAGAGAATACTTTGAATTATTCACACACTTCATTGGCTTCTATTAACTGCAACAACTCAAGAAAGGATCTAGGCATCATTGTGGACAGCTCAATAAAATGTGCCACTGCTGAATGTGCAGCAGCTGTCAAAAACCAGTGGAATGTTGGGACGCAGGACGAATGGGTCAGAAAATAAATACTGAAAATATTAGAATGTCATTATATGAATCAATACGATACCCTCCCATGGAACACTAATTTTGTGCTTCAAATGAAATATAACTGAAATAGAATGGTGTCAGTGATAAGTGGGAGAATAATTAGATACATGGAAAACTTTTCATGAAAAGAGATTTAAAAGCTTGGGACTATTTGGAGAAGTATTGAATCTGAAGGGCTATGATGAAGGTATACAAAATAATGAATGGCATAAAGGTGGTTTATCTTGCATTTCTGTTTATCCTTTTTTGTAATACAAGAGCAAAGCAACAGTTCATTATGCTGAAAGACAGTACATTTAAAACTGAAAAAATGAATGCTTTTTATTGTTTAAATATGAAACATTATTCTAGATTCATAGGTTTTAAGACCAGAAGGGACCATCATGATCATTAAGTCATCATGATCATTAAGTCTGACTTCCTACTTAACACAGGCTCTAGAATGTCATTTATACATCAAGTCCAATAACTAAAACTTTTAGAATTAGCCTTTGGAATTCATTGCCACAAGGTATCCTTGAAGCCAAGACCTTAGCAGAATTCAAAAAGTTACCGGACATTTACACAGATAATAAGAACGTCCAGAATTACATTAGTAGAGCCTTACTGTAAAAAATCCCTAAAAGTTTGGAAAGATGAGCCCTCATGCTTCGGGACATAAACCAACCTTTAAGTGAAAGGACTAAAAATAAACTTTCCCTAAGGACAGATCATTCCCTAATTATCCTCTGTGAAGTGCTTTGCATTTTCCTCTGAAGCATCTGGTTCTAGCCAGTGTCAGAGACAACTTAAAGGACCGGATGGATTACTGGTCTGAATGTTGGTATGATCTGGTATGGCAATTCCTATGTTTCTGTACATTAGTTTTCTCTATAGGAACAGTCCAAAACACTGCAGTGCGTCTATTGTAAAATGTACAGTTTTGGGCCATGACTGTAAGACTCTTGTGTATTGTTTCAAAAAGAGCAGTAACAAACGAAGGTGAAGGAGGAGGGGCACTGAAGCTCCTGCTCTGTCACTGTAACACATCTTCTCACTTTTCCAGAGTAAATTTCTCTCGACTTGTTGTTATTTTTTGACTAAGAAGAAAACATAGGCTCAGTGGGGAATACACAGCAGCGTTCCTGGAGGCTTAAAGAGCAAGTCATCTGACTTACTCTGGTACCAGCTGATTCAGGCAGCCTAAAGCAACTGATCTGAGCCTAAACAGCCTAAAAAGCCTAGAGAGAGATCCTGGACTCAATGCTACCATACGAAATAATGCTTTCCTGTGGAATTGTTTCTCTGCAGACTATTTAAGGCTAGGCAAACTGAATGCATGTTGAGTTAAAAACAAACTTCATTGGTTCATCTCACTTTTAAATATTTCAGTTATCAGCATTTTTCAGATAGAGTCAACTGTGCAGATCTTAAGGAAATGAGAGTCTTAATACCACCTCCCTAGCCATTAATTCTCATCTCCTATAGGCTTCCTTACATCCATTCCCCATCCCTATAGGCTTTGCTAATGCTATCGTCAAATCCTAACAAGATGCAAATTAGGCCATTCTGTACATCCCTAACCTTAGAGAGGAAGCACCTGATTGGTCCCAGCTCCTGGCAACTCCTGACTGACTGAATAGTGATGTCCTACATGAATGCACCAAAGGCAGGTTTGTTGTGTGACTAATTATTTTCTACCTAAAGCTCTTCTGATTCATGAAACAAGAGGCACAGGATGGGCGTAGGGAATCTGCACTTACCAGGACTGGAGTTTTATCTGTGTTTCCACATCCTCTGTTCCATGTATAAGAGCCATGGACCAGAGAGGAATGGCCTAGAGTTCTTGATCATACAAAAGGAACAACTGTGGCCTCAATGAGAGAGAAGAATAGGAAATCCATTAAAGTAGAAATAATCACACAGAGGAAGGTTGGTACTCCTATTCACACCGGGGTACTAGTGTTGGGATGCGGTTTGTATACACGAACCCCTTACACCTCACTGTTGCTACCAGTGCAGCTCGAACAGTGTTAGCAACAGGGGGAGCACTAATACAGATTGATGACTGCAACTCTAGCCACTGTCTCATCTAGACAGGCTCTGGGACAACACGGTGGTTAAAATGCTAGTGGGTGTGCTACACCAGCACTCCCGTCATTGCTCCCACGTGCGGAGCTGAAGCAGTGGTAGCAACAGAGGGAAATTGTCAGGAAAAAGGCTACTGCAAACAACCTCAGTGACTGAATGCAGTGGTATAGCAAGGCAATAGTCTAGGCAGCTGAACAGAAGCTTAGCAGTACCAGGGATCAGGATCCCAGCCTCTGAAAGCAGCACTATCCACAGAGCAGGGCACTGGTGGTACAATCCACAGGTTCAGAGCCAAATGGATTAAAACTGCCCAGTTTCTCTTCACACTACAATTTGGATCTGCAGCTTCAAGGTCAAAAAGATCAGCAATAGGAGTGAAAAAAAACAAAAAGGAAAAGGAACTCTGAGGGGCACCATACTCCTGCTGTGCTGGACTAGTGATTTGGGCTGGTCTACGTGGAAAACGTATATCAGCATAGCTATATCGCTCCAGGGTGTGAAAAATCCACACCTCTCAGAGATGTAGCTATGCTGACGTAAGTCCCGGTGTAGACAGCGCTAGGTCAACGGGAGAATTCTTCTATTGGCCTAGCTACAGCCTCTCAGGGAGGTGGATTAACTACAGCTATGGGAGAACCATTCCCATCGCTGTAGTGTCTACGGTGAAGTGCAACAATGGGGCTGTTGCAACATATTTTAAGTGTGGACATACACTCAGATCCTCAAACAATGGCAGGAGCGATTTATCAGTGTCCTTCGCTGAGACCTAGACAGCTCTGCGACTTAGCACAACAGTACAGCTCTGCAGTCTCATCCGATTGGCAATGGACAGCTGGCTGCTGTTTGAACTCCTGGACTTGGCATCCAGCAGGGACAGTCTGACAGTCCCACACTGTTACCACCCTCCTCTGCTGTTTCACATATTTTATTTTTGCTTACATGCAAGAGAAAGAAAAGGGTCAATTGCCCTTAAAGCACCAACCACAGATGGATCCACATAGCTTCTATCTCAGTGACAATACTATCGAGAGAAACACTGGTCCTCTTTATTGCATGGGAACAAAACCAAGGAGAGTACCTAGGTTATTTTATAAGTTCAGATGGACACATTGCTTCTTTCACACTTTCTACTGCATCCATCTGCTAATCTCTCAGGTCAGATCAGAGCCATATACGTGCACCACAGAAGAGACAGCCAGGAAAGCTGTGGAGACACAGAAAGGGCTCTTGCCACTCCTCCTCTCTCTGTAGGAATTGTCTAATTGAAACAGAGATATGGTATGGGGAAGTCATAGAAGAACAGGACATATCCTCATCTTTGCCAGAAGCTCTAGTTCCCCCTTTCACCACTGAAAAGGGCCTCCTTCAGATAATGCCATCTGGTGGCAAAACACTTCTCCCCCCGGGCTTCTCCAAATCTTGGATGGGTCAGAAAGGGATCTGCGCTTTACCATTAGATACCTCCAGACACTTTACTCCATAGCTTATCCTAAACAGCCCCTAGTTTCCACCTGTGAAAACCCCTTCACTGCACCTTCTGGAGGTAGCTTCCACAAAAGGCAGAGGGAGGAGCATCAAGGGTCAAGAGCTCAATTCTCATCCAATGCCCATGTTCACAGTGTCACTTCTCTTCCCCTAGGGAGCCCATCAAGGGCTCTGGGATCTTACATTCCACACTACCAAGACTTGTCATTCTGCTCGTCTAAGGGCTGCTGTGCTCCATCATCCACTGATTCTCTCTCTCCTTCCATACACTGGGTGTCCTCTAGTATATACAGTACATGAGGTGTGGGGAATTTGCCATTTGTGCTATAACTTGTTTTCTGTAGGGCTTGGGCTGATATTTGATGGAGTTTTGGATTTCTGGCCATTCAGTTTTACCTACTTCTCTTTCCTCTATTTATTGAGCTATTCCTCTCTTCAATGGATTTATCCTCCTATCTGGTCTAAGGTCTATCTATGTGCCTCTCTTTGATGTTACAGCTGCTCATGTCTTGGGAATTTTTTCTAGTCTATCAATTCACCCCCCCACCTCCAGTCTATCCATTCAAAGATTCATAGCTGGGAAGGGCAGGGCTTGGAAGATACTCCCCTGCCCAGCTTCTTGCTATACACACGCAGGAGTAAAGAAGGCTGGGAATTGCTTTGAGAGTGGTCACAATACCATTACTCACACGTGCCCTGTCAAACAGATAAGTAAGAGTTAATAGCACAGAAGTACTTTATATCTCTTTTGATTGTAAAGGGTTAACAAGTTCAGTAAGCCTGGTTGTCACCTGACCAGAGGACCAATCAGGGGACAGGATACTTTCAAATCTTGAGGGAGGGAAGTTTGTGTGTGTGCTGTTAGTTTTTGGTGGTTGTTCTCTCTGGGTTCTGAGAGTGACCAGACATGCAACCAGGTGTCTCTCCAGTCTCACCGATACAGGCTCTTATAAGTTCAGAATAGTGAGTACTAGGTAGATAAGGCGAGTTAGGCTTATGTTTGTTTTCTTTTTTGCAAATATGCATTTGGCTGGTAGGAGTTTAATTGTGCATTTGGCTGGAAGGAGTTCAAATTTGTATTTTGCTGAAAGGATTTTAATTTGTACTTGTATACTTAGGCTGGGAGGGTATTCCCAGTGTCTATAGCTGAAAGACCTTGTACCTATTCCATTTAAATTTACAAAGATAAATTTTATTGTTTTTCCTCTTTAATTATAAAGTTTTTTCTTGTTTTAAGAACTCTGATTTTTTTTTATTCTTGTGTGAGGACCCCAAGGTGGACGGGTCTCGTATTCACCAGAATTGGGTGGGGAGAAAGGAGGGATAGGGGAGAGAAAGGCTAATCTTATCTCTGCCCTCCAGGATTTACTTGTCTCCTCTCAGGGAGAGTCTGGGAGCGGGAAAAGAGTAAGGCAGGGCCAGGAAGGTGAATTTCCTCTCTGTTTAAACCGATTCAAGGAAGTTGAATCACAGGGATCTTACCAGAGTTAACCCAGCGGAGGGGATAGCCTTGGGAAAGAGCAAAAATGGATGGGGGAAAGGGTTTACTTTCCTTGTGGTAAGATCCAGAGGGTCTGGGTCTTGAGGGTCCCCGGGCAAAGTTTTGGGGGGACCAGAGTGTACCAGGCACTGGAATTCCTGGTTGGTGGCAGTGCTACAAGTACTAAGCTGGTAATTTGAGCTTAGAGGAATTCATGCTGGTACCCCATCTATTGGACGCTAAGGTTCAGAGTAGGGGATTATACCATGACATGCCCTCTTCTGTATTGATGGTTATGATCCTTGTTGTTGTTTTGGAGAAATTTCAATGATTTGGTCCTGGGACTATATGTAATACCCTGTTTGCAGCCTGAGGGGCATAGACCCACATGCAACTCTGGTCATTGTACAAGCCTATGATTTGGTATTCACACAGCCTGTACAGCTGGTTTTCACATGAACAGAGCAAGCAGAGGCCAGTAGTTAAGTCTGTCTTCCCTTGTCCTTACCTGAGAGGAGGACTACAACTAGAGAGCTCTCTTCACTGCTTCTCCAGAACCCCCTATATGGAGCAAAACTGTTCCCAAGCTGGTGCTGTCTAGTGCCTGTAACCTGGTGCTCTCACTCATACACATAAATACCACCCTATACCAGAAACCTACTGACTGCTATACTTACCTACATGCCTCCAGCTTTCATCCAGACCACATCACACGATCCATTGTCTACAATCAAGCTCTAAGATACAACCACATTTGCTCCAATCCCTCAGACAGAGACAAACACTGACAAGAACTCTATCAATCATTCTCAAAACTACAATACCCTCCTGCTGAAGTGAAGAAACAGATTGATAGAGCCAGAAGAGTACCCAAAAATCACCTACTACAGGACAGTCCCAAGAAAGAAAGTAACAGAATGCCACTAGCTGTCACCTTCAGCCTCCAATTAAAACCTCTCCAGAGCATTATCAAGGATCTATAACCTATCCTTAAAGATGATCCCTTACTCTCACAGATCTTGGAGACAGGCCAGTCCTCGCTTACAGATAGGCCTCAAACCTGAAGCAAATATTCACCAGCAACCACACACCATACAACAAAAAACACTAACCCAGGAACCTATCCTTGCAACAAAGCCCATTGCCAGCCCTGTCCACAGATCTATTCAAGGGACTCCATTGTAGGACTTAACCACATCAGCCATACCATCAGGGGCTCATTCACCTGCACATCTACCACTGTGATATATGACATCATGTGCCAGCAATGCATCTCTGCCATGTACATTGGCCAAACCGGACAGTCTCTATGCAAAAGAATAAATGGACACAAATCAGACTTCAAGAATTATAACATTCAAAAACCAGTTGGAGAACACTTCAACCTCCCGGACACTCAATTACAGACCCAAAAGTTGCAATTCTTCAACAAAAAAACCTTCAAAAACAGACTCCAATGAGAAACTGCAGAACTGGAATTAATTTGCAAACTGGACTTCATTAAATTAGGCTTTAATAAAGACTGGGAGAGGATGGGTCATTACACAAACTAAAAATTTCCCCATGCTAATTTTTCCCCTATTGTTGCTCATACCTTCTTGTCAACTGTTTGAAATGGGCCATCCTGATTATCACTACAAATGTTTTATTTTCTCCTGCTGCTAATAGCCCACCTTAACTGATTAGTCTTGCTAGAGTTGGTATGGCAACTCCCATTTTTCATGTTCTCTGTATCTATCTGCCTACTGTATTTTCCCCTGCATGCATCGGATGCCCAAATAAATTTGTCAGTCCCTAAGGTGCCACAAGTACTCCTCACCAGGCTCACTCACAACCACTATTTTAAAGTGCATGCTTCCATCCGTTGCGCTGGGGCTGTTTCTGCTCTCTCCCACTGCATGTTCCAGCAAGTCTCTCTACCCAGCATACGGACTTCTTTGTCTGTCTGCCCCTAAACTGTGCTCCTTTGTGAAAGGTTGTACACTGGGACAATGAGTTAGACTGAAATGCAGTGCTACATCCAGTGATGAAGGAGCAAAGCAAAGGGTGTAAGCAGAGTCAGCTGTCCAGTCCCTAAGCTAGAAGGATTGGTAGGTTCTGCCCTAGCTACCAGCAGATATTGAAGTGGGCTTTTTTCCCCCTGAAACAACTGACCGTGAAACCTTTTAATAACATAACAGAAAAAGTCAAAGCAGGAATTTCACACTTCTTGAGCAAGGTGGTCTGGTATAACTTCATGCCCCCAAGAAGCAAGAGTGCTGAGAATAAATACAGTTCCCTAAATCAACGGGGGTCCTTTGACACCCGGGACCAAGTGCTAGGAATTGTTTGGCCAATCTCCCCCTTTGTTTTGTTGCTGGTGTTTGTAAAGTGGTTATTTTCAGGAGTTATGAAGGTGGTAAGGAGGGAAGTTATACAACTAGAAATCATGTGCAAATGATACAGGGCACATCACTATTTCTGCACTGTCGACATTTTCAGCTGTATACTTCTCCCCAGAGGTAGCCTGGAAGGGGAGCCCCCCGCAGAAAGGGCCACATCTAGGTAACAAAGGAAGCTAATTTTCTTTTCAAATGAGACCTTTTAAAAAAGATTTTTAAAAAGAATAGAATTTAAAATGGAAAAAGGATGGAGTGGGAAAATGGATGTTGCCGTCTCTCTCTCTCACACACACACACACACACACACACACACACACACACACACACACACACACACACACACACACACACACACACACACACCATGCAGGTATCCTGAGTAACCATGCCAGGGCAGGTCTCTGTAGTCACATTAACCTCTGAAACCTGCACCCCCCCCCCCACCTCCCCAGCCTTATTTTCAGAAGGGCTGAGCAGTCTAGTTGAAGTCAATAAGAGCTCTGGGTGCTCAGAACCTCCGAAGAATACTGGTCTCCAAACTTTTAGTTAGTGAGAAGGATGGATGGGAATAATTGCAGCCCTCAGTGGGGACAGAACTGAACACTTTGCCTTCCGGTCTCATCTCTCACAACATAGCTCATCACTGCAAATTTTGCCCTTTGTTAAATATTTTAATGCAAAAGTGTTACGGAGATTTTGAGTTTCTCTTTCAAACAAAGCCTCAATTTTTGCAAGTGAAATCTGTTGCTTGCAATAAATAGCACTCATAAATTTACACAAGTATTGAATGGCCAAGAAGATCCATGAACAAATGTGCAGATGCTAAATTACATGCCCAAAGTAAGGTCCAATTCAAAAATATATTATTATTGTAAATGGCTGAGGCTCAGTCTCCCCAGTTTGTAAGAGGCAGCATGGTCCAGGGGATAATTCCCTGATAATTCACTGGGCTCTCTTCCTCGCTCTGCCACGTTGTGGCCTTTGTCAGCTCACTTAACCTTTCTGTGCCTCCGTTTCCCCATTTGTATAATGAATACTGTGACATTATCTGATTAAAATATAACCGTATATATCATTGTTGCAACCACTGTTATAAATTGCAACAAATCTTGTGCAAAGGTTGTCACATGGGGTGTCTATGAAAAGGTTATGATTTGCTGGTTATGATTATGCTATCTCTATGCATGTATCATTTTTGTATTTGAAGTTATGAATAGTGGCTCTGTTCCTGGATTTCAAATGTTTGCTCCTGGGGTAACGCCCATGAAGTAGTTAGCCAGCATATCTTGGAGCAACTATTCAAACTGAGTGGCCTGTCAAAAGGACACTTAACTGACAGTGGACCGTGGGGGAGAGCCATCTACACTGAGTGGACTTGTTCTGTACTGTCTGGAATATAGGTAATGGCTTCCTGCAATGACTGAGCAAAATTTGGCATGAACATGCGACTTGCCCATGTGACACCAAACTCCATCTTGTTGCTGTAATTTTCCACAGTAAGAACAATGGGATTGCCCTCCACATGGCAAAAGCTATAAAAGGCCCTGGAAACACCTCCATTTGGTCTTCAATCCTGCTTCTGACCTCTGGAGGAACTTTGCTACAAACTGAAGCTCTGAACAAAGGATTGAATGATCCATCCAAGCTGTGGATGTATTCCAGAGATTTTACTTAAGCCAGCAGTTTACTCCATCACTACTACAAGCCTGAACCAAGAACTTTGCCATTACTGTATGTAATTGATTCCCTTAACCTATTTTAACTCTCACCTTTCTTTCTTTCTTTGAATAAATGTTTAGATTTTAGATACAAAAGGATTAGCATCAGCATGATTTTTGGTTAAGATCTAAGTTATAAATTGACCTGGGTGTGTGGCTGGTCCTTTGGGATCAGAAGAACCGTTTATTTGATGAGACTGGTTGTAAAGAACCACTCATCTTTAAATCCAGTGTTTTTGGTGGTGATATAAGAACTGGAATGCCTGAGAAAACTGCCTTTATGACTTTTTGTTAGCTAGTGTGGTGAAACAGAAGTTTACTTTTGTTGCTGGTTTGGAATATCCTGTGGGGGATTAGCCACCAGTCGTGGTGTGTATCTGCCCTATTTCTCAGCAGTTCGTCCTGGATTTGGCACTCTTAGTTGTGACCCCCACTGAGGCATGGTTACAAATATAAACAATACTTTGGTGTTCTATTACAATAGCATCTAAACCCTCAACTAAAATCAGGGCCCCTTTGTACTGGGACCTGTACAAATACATAGTGAGAAAATCCCTGACCCAATGAGTTTACAGTCTAAACAGACAAGACAAAGGGCAACAGGGGAAACTGGCACAGAGGTGGAGTGGCTTGTCCAAGGTCACACAGCAAGTCAGTGGCTGAGTGTGGAATAGAATCCCTCATTCCTGGGTCCCAGTCCAGTGCCCTCTCCTTGGACCATACCACTTTTCCAACTTTTTAAAAGCACTTTTAAATCTTTGGAGGAAAATCACTATATATAATTATTATTGTTGCCCTTCAAGCCAGGCACTATTCATAAGATGGGCCAAACTCAGCCCTACTGTAACAGAAAGCAACTCTCTTGACTTAAGTGGGTTGCAGCATGCTCCATCAGGGCTGAATTTGGCCCAATATCTCTCTGCGCTTAAATATAGCTCCATAAACAAATGGGTCTCTTGAAGAGAAATTTTTCATGCCGCGAGGGACATGCGTTCCAGCATGTTCCAGGTTCCTGTGCACACTGAGGAGCTGCTTCCAGGAAGCCTGTATTTTCCAGCTATTCACATGCAGGCAAATCATTCCCTGAATTTATGATACATGTATCATGTGAACAGAATTAAACAGATGGATAGGAGACGGAAGGGAAGTCAGAGAACATGATCTAGAAGGAGAGCGCAGCACACACAAACAAAATATTAGACCACCGCACAATGTTACAGGGTGACTGGGGGGGAGGTTGCGGGCTCTGCAAAGCAGCTAGATGTTCACCAAGAACCTCATGTGGAGACGTGTATTTGAACCTGCACATACTTTGTGCAGGGAAGCGATAGCCGAGAGCACAGAGCGGGAGTAAAAGGAGGCTCTGACTCTCTGCTGCTTGCACTTACTGATGATTTATACGGGTAACACGGTGTTACCCTGCTGTCAGTGACATTAGAGGTCAAACGCTGCAGAAACAATTGGCATTTGTCATCACAAGTGAAGTCTCTTTTTCCTCTTTCTTTTACATTTTCAGATGTTCAGACCTAGGGAGGAGGTCCAGGGAAAGGGGGGATTACAGTAGGGAACTTGTGCATGTGCACATTTTGATTGGAAGGCTCCATTTTCTTACTGACTCACAAAGGACTCCTCTTCCCCCACCCCCATCCCCAAATAGCTAAATAACAGTGATGGGAGGTGTGTCAGGCTGGGGACTTGGGAAAGTGGGCTGAAAGCCCAGAATTTCAGGACAGTTGGGAGTAAAATCTTCCCCTCCTCAGGAAGTAGAGAAAAGTGGCTTTTAATCACTATTTTATCATGCAGAAGATCAGAGATTTCCTGTTCCTCAGACCTCCCCTTTTTTGGAGCTGTCCATGTCTCTGCCTGGAACAAGCTTTAGGCACTGCAGCGCCAGCTGCCATTCTGCCATCTCCAGAAAAAGGCTGACACGTGTACGCCGGGGTCCTGGAGACTGCCTTCCATTACTCAAGGCAGGGAATATGCACTCACCAAACAATGAATGCTGCTGTGAACAGAGGAAAAGTTACTTTGTTCAATCTTAGAAGCCCATAGAGGACACAGAGAGCTATTTGAATAAGATGATCACCTCAGAATTTGGGAAGACAGGAGGAAACACAAAGAATTCCTGTTCACATTGATTCTGTAACATATGGCTTAGTTTCTGTATTAGGTTTGTATCCATCTAGATTTCTGTTATTTCCCCGAAATGTATGAATGTTCTGTTCTCTGTTTTGATGGGATTGAGGACTAATTTTGAAACCATCCCTTTCTGCTCCCTCGACACCCTGAACCAAATCTCCACTGAGCAGGGTTACATGACTCAGTGGTTTAAATTCTGGTGGCTGATCTACACTAGTGCTTCCGCTCTTGCTACCGGCTGCATTAGTGGTAGTGCAAAGGTGGAGAACGTGAAGGATAATGCTAGTGTAGATAAGGCCTCTGTGACAAAGGGCCAATCCCCCTGAAACCACTGTCCTCGTGCTAGACTGTCTGTGACAGTGGGATAATACCAATGGAACTATTACCCTCAGTGCAAGACCATCTATGGGTATGTCTACACTGGCACTTTACAGTGCTGCAACTTTCGCGCTCAGGGGTGTGAAAAAACACCCCCCTGAGCGCTGCAAGATGCAGCGCTGTAAAGCCTCAGTGTAATCAGGGCGGCAGCGCGGCTCCCAGCACTGCACGCTACACCCGTAGAGGATGTGGTTTACATGCAGCGCTGGGAGAGCTGTCTCCCAGCACTAGCGCTCCGACCACACTCACACTTCAAAGCGCTGCCGCGGCAGCGCTTTGAAATTTCAAATGTAGCCATACCTTATGATTGAAGATTAATCCTCCAGAAACCGCAGCTCAGTGCTGATGTAACTGGGATGGAAGGTAACCCTTTTGGAAACTCAGTCCGAGCATCTGACTATCTCTGCTATAGGGTTAATCTCCTGGAGACCATTTTTTTCTACTCTCCAGAACATTTGTATAAGTGTTTTCCCTCTACCTTTCAAAGTACAGGGGAGTTTAAGTTTAGAGAAGTTATGCCTTCAAACTAACTGTCTAAAATGTACCCACAAAATCTGTGCACGCATCCATTGCAAATACAAAATATAGGCTCATTTGTGCAAAAGGGCATTTTTCAAACACAGAATGGGGAATAATAGACATAAGTGGCCTTTTGCACGTGTAATCCATTTTATGTACTTTTGGGGGAGGTGTAAGGAACGTGCACTAAATTTAGATAGTCAGTTTTAAAAAATTGTCCTTAATAATCACCCACTTCAGATAGCCAGGAAACTCTTTGAAAAACTGTAGTTTATCGTGATGAAAGGCAGCCCTCCATGAATAAAATGAACCATGCGAGGAGCGTGGGACAGTTGGTGGAACAATCATATTAAGTGAACACTATTTCTGACACATACAGAGCGCTGCATCTCATATACAAGAAGTAGTAGTATTTTACGAAGGTTGTTAGAAGTTTGGGATCAGCTGGGAGGACAATCTGGATTTCAACGCTAATTGCATACATTCTGATTTATCATAGAAGATTCAACTCCTGGCATTTAGTGTTTGTTCCAAAATGCTGGCATAGCTGGAAGTTGGAAAAAAGACGCTGTAACAATCTCATTGTTTAGTGTCTGATGGCCTGACTAGCTAAACATCTGTTTGAAATATTAATAACTTTCAGATGGGAACTGCTCAGGGGCTCTGTACAGTTTCACACCATCTGTTTGTAGAGTAAACACACTTACACACCCCAAATCATTTTGTCAGAGCTTTCATTCTCTTATCTCTGCGTGTGTGTGTTGGGGGAGTATGTCTGTCCAGAGGTATGGGGCCTGATGGGAGAGAACATGTATTGGGGAATGGAATGAGGAGAACTAAACACATGTGAGAGGATGTTTAACTAAAGCAGCACAGGAGCACCCACCAACCAGAAATACTTCGTGAGTTTCCAGTGATGTTATTCTTCCTAAATGGCAATTAACATCTATTTTAAATAATTTTTAAGATGGGGTTTGGTTTCTGGTTTGTCAGTTTACTCTGTGCCATCAATAATTCCTTCTTAGAAGCTAGAAAATACATTTTCTCGCCTTTCTAATTTTTTCAATCCCCATTTGGTGAAATGAAGCATAGAACCCAGTTCCCCACCTTTTAGTTACTTTTCTGCTCAGGTACGTCTACCCTTCTGGCTGGGGCTCTGATATCCAGCTTGAGGAGACATACTTGCACTAGCTCACATCAATCTAGTGTGCTAAAAATAGAAGGTAGCTGTGACAGCACAAGGAATGGGAAGGGCTAGCCACCCCGAGGACGTGCCCACCACACATCTTAGGCATATACATGGGGTGGCTCTTATTTAGCACACTACATTGGTGGGAGCTAGCACAAAATGTCTCCTCAAGCTGGGAATCTCACCCTCGGCTCGAAATGTAGATATATCCTTTGTGCACCAGCACCAGCACCAGCCAAGAGGTCATTCGGAACGTGCCTTGCTCTGGCAATGATATTTGTTAGCTAATTCTGGTCTGAAACTCAACAAGAGGGACATGCATATACCTTTTCTCTCAGTCTCTAGCTCCACCTGTTTTGCCTAGGTATTGCACCACACACTGGGGAGCAGGAGCCAGGTTCATCTCTGCAACAACGCAGGGGTCAGGGTAGGGATAATGGAAGGCATCTTGCAAATCTCCTGATTTAGCACAGGCTAGGATAGCTGATTCTGTGATAGAGACCCCTACAGGGTTTTGTAGGGCCACACAATTTCAGTTCTACCTCAGCCCTCCTTGCTTCCCCTCCAGCCCTTGATATGTCCATCAGGCCCACCTACCCCCACCCTTGCTCCACCAATAGCATGCCCTCAAAGAACCCTTGTGCCTAGGGCTTTTATGAAGCTGGCAGGGCTACTCCCTAGGTGGTCCTTGTGCCAGCCAGGCCTACTATGTTTGGGCACAGTTTTTCAGACTGCCTTGTTGTGAATGTGGCACCCACAATAGGGATAATCAATCCTCAGGAATAGCTAGATAAAAGCATCCTGTACTCAGGATGTGACCAGTCCATGACCCATTTGTTCTGATAGCACAATGCACAGAGCTTTCATTTTCATTGGCGGTAAATTTGGTGGGGTCAATGTATCACAGCTTTGAGGACAAGATGTAATAAAATGCATATTGTAACTTAAGAAAATTCAAGGTTGTTTCTACTTACGTGGACCCTCAAGACAGTGATTCCCACTGTGACGTTCTCAAACAGGCTGACGTTGTACAGGACTTGGCTGAAAATGGGGCGGTTGTCATTCTCATTGATGAGGTTAATCTTCACACGAGCAAAGCCAACGTGGTCTGGCATGCTCTCGTTTGCAAACAGCTGCGCAGAGACAAGAGGCAAGCAACACAGTTGGAGGCTTCATTTGTGTGTCTTTTTTTAAAGCGAGCAAAGCATCAGTTCTTTCATGATCTCCTCTGATGCTCTGTTACTACAGCAGCATGCCTCTAGTAGGCCATGCACAAACAGTGCAGCTAACTCAACGTTGAACATGATGCTGGAGGGGTTCAAGGCAAATCACTCCCAACCATTCCAGGCAATCATGCCCGTTTATTAGAAAACCTTGGTTATACTAGTCAGAGTCAAATACCCTCCCCCCATTATTTTGTGCACTCTAACTAGCAATGGCACCAAACCTCAGCCTTGCAATCCTGAGTATATGCTAAGCTCCACTGCAGGTGAGACCAATGGTAAGAGTTTAGAATCATCAGTCACATACCACAGATTTGTAGGCATACAAGTTGTGGCAACCATTTGTTCTATGAGCACGATAGCACTGCTACTGTCTCGTAGTCAACCTCACCCTTTAAAGACATCCTGAGAGTGATATATCTAAGCTTCAAGCCCCAGGGGTCACAGCATTAGGAGCTGCCACTATTTCACCATCTAACCAGCTAGCTGAATGGGATTGGAGCACTGGAGTTTCTGGTTTATACTTTTCACTGCTCAAGGAAGGCAGGTTTTTATTTATGCTTCTTTACTGGTGTATAAAAGCCCCTCTGCCTGGACTAATAGCAACAGGAGCTGCTGGCATGATCAGGAAGCTGCTTTGCCTGCCAGAATTTATAGCTGAACCAGACAGTGGGACGCAGCTCAAGCAGGCAGCTGGAAAGAGTTTTGCTGGCTGATAGGTGCATTTAAAACAAAGTTTTACGCTCTATAAAGCTTTTATGGTCCCACAGCGTGAGAGTGGAGGAGGGGGAGGGAGACACATGTTCTGTTTAAGCTCTAGTAGCTGAGGCTCTAAATTGTGAAAGAAGTGAGAAGACTCATATCAAACATTTTTTTCTTCCCTTTTTAGGGGGTGGCCAGGTAAATTTAATGCTTTTGTATCCAATAGCTCTGACTAGAGGCAGGAGCAGATTGGGCAGGTACTATTGAAGTTTGCATATGCATCTCTACTAAGGCACTCCATCCCTGAGCTCTGGCAGGTCTGACAGTACAGTCCTAAACTGCCCCCACAGCCCGGCCACTCCATATCTATGCTGCCAAACAGTATGGTAGGTCTGTGAGATCAACCAATGTCCACTGCCAGCCAGAACGACTGACACAATCAAAATTGTATCACTTAAGTCAGGTGTCGGACATGGCTCCCCAGAGGTGACAGGCAAGGCAGGGATGTCAAATATACAGCCTATAGGCAGGATCTCATTCTCAGGACCTGTTTGGCTGGCCCACAGATTCCTCTACAACATACAGAGTTGGCAGCTGCTGGATAATGCTGCTCAAAGAAGGCAGAAAGGCCCGGGAGACAGAGAGGGAGGTGGGAAATTATGCCTGCTTGGGCACAGGCAGTGGAGTTCTTTGTCCCTCCCTTTCTTCCTTCTCACCCCACAGCAACCCTTTGTGGAACCCCAGTGATCCACGCCCTGTGCTCAGAAGAGCTTCCTTCCACACTCCAATGCTGGCCTCACAGGACCAGGTTCAGGGAAGCAGCTCCTTCTCCACTTCCCCGCCTCTTCCAGAGAACAAAACCCGTAGAAAGAATCCCTGCAATGGAGGAGGGGAATCGCCAAAGAGGAAGAGAAAACAGAGGTGGGGGAAGAAAAAGAGATGGGAAAAGGGATAACTCTCCAAGGGTGGAAATAAAAAAAAAAAAAAAAAGGAGAGCAAAGGACAATCCTCAAGAGGAGAAAATTCCCAAAGGTGGGAAGGCAGTAGGAGAAGAGAGAGGAAGGGGCTATCCAAAGGGAGGGATGCAATGAAAGGGGGTGAAGGTCCAAGTGTGTGTATGGGTGAGAGAGCATGAGTGTGTGAGAAAGGATGACAGACACACACAAGAGAGATGGGGTGTGTGGCTGGTCATGGGAGGATGCTCAGAGGGAGAATTAAAATGTCTTAAATGGTTGTTAAATGCAGTGTTTAACTTTTCTGGATGAAGAGGCACATTCTACAGTTGGACACAACTGCAAAGTTACCCTCTTGACAGTGAACCTTTTACTCCAGGCTGACGGTTTCTCACTGAGTGAGTCTGCCACTCGCGAGCTAATGCATTATCTTATTGCATAATGTGGCCTTGGGGTCCTCCCATTTCCAGCCCCTCCTCCCTTTGCCCATTCACCCCACATTTGGGAGAGTTCTTACGGAAAATTCATAGCGAGAAATTGTCTCAAAGTCCAGCGGCACTGCAACTCGAACGCGGATGTCTGCCTTTCCCTGGATCGAGGTTGGGGAGATGATGAAGTGATTGGAGTTGTTTCCCACCAGGTAGACCTCAAAAACACTGTTGAGTCCCTAAGAACAATATTTCAAAATAATAAAGAGAGGAACATTAACAATGACAAATGCAAAATGTACCTGGGTTACCAGCACAATGCAAGGATAAACAGCCCAGGCTAAATGCATGATAGGCTGAAAGATAATCCAGTGGTGGCAAATCCAACAATATGAATGAATAAAAGGTGAAGAGAAATGAAATCAAGAGACAGGCAGAGAGAAGAGACAGACAGACGAATAGGAAGAGAGGCATGGAGAAGCTAGCCAGAAACAAGCAAGGAGAATGGAAAGACAGAGGAGAAGTCATACGGACAGGGATGTCTTCCTGGAAGAAACATACTATTTCCTCTCTATTTTCCCGTGCCTTTTTGTTCCGTGTTTGTACAGCAATTTGCACAATGGGGTCCTGGTCCATGACTAGCCCCTTTGGTAATACAAATTAAAAATAATAATATTTCATCAGTCCCATTGTACATATGCAGGGCGCAAAATATATGTGGTTGGTATAATCCTAACCTTATTGCACAGTATATAAATGTAAGAAATGAAGCTTGCCATATTTAAAGATACAGAAAGATTCTGTACACATCACACATATTTTACCTACATACACCATGTTATGGTAAGTACAGCAGATGTGCTACCCCATGTGTTTTACCAGTAGTTGGAGACTTGTGCTCCCTTCCAAGGAATACTACTGTTCTCCACTACTCAGCCTCTGCATGACCCGACCAGCCTTTGCCATCTCAGCCTGGATCTGCATTACCAATTCTACCCTTTACTGCCAAGGTGGCAGGATGCCGGGGAAAATACAAGCCTGATGCCAAATGGACAGCACACACTGAAGTGTGCCACCCATATGCCAAGCCACAGACAGTGCATCTCCAGTATACCATGCTCACGCTAAACTCATAGATGGCACATGCCACTTGTGTCTCAGGCCCACAGATACCACATGTCTAACATACTACACACATGCAGGGACCATAGATATCACACTTCCAGACTGATGTCTACACATATCCAGTGCAGAGCCTGCATGCTGAGCCTGAATGCATCCAAAACACAGCCGGCTACATCACTGAGGGGATTAGGGTGACCAGATAGCAAATGTGAAAAATCAGGACAGGGGGTAGGGGGTAATAGGAGCCTATATAAGAAAAAGCCCCAAATATCAAGACTGTCCCTATAAAATTGGGACATCTGGTCACCCTAAAGGGGATCCTTTAACCTCCAGAAATGCAAATATTGATTCTAAACAGTTATTTCTATAGACAAAGCTTCATTTTTCTAAGGCACAGCTGAAACTGGGGACTCAAGAGCTCCCCTCTCCCCAAGCCTTCTTGAGAGGCAAGCAGGAGCCTTTTCCCAAATACTGATAGTGACACTTCAGGACCTTCCAACCAAGCAGCAAGCTCCATCCCTTGGTGCAACCCAGCAGAGCACATTACAATAAAGTTCAGAAACTGCCAGAGCCGAATTTCCAATTTTCCCCCAAATGGTCTCCGGCCTGTTAGAAGGAGGGACCAATTAAATGCACGAAGGGGCACTAATAGCAAAAGCTGGCTGAGCGTGACTGCTGAGAGCAGGTGACATGCCAGAAAGTCCCCTCTCTATTTTCCCCTCCCCATACCAAAAAAAAAAAAAAAGATAATCCCATGCAGAGGGGGGAAGAGATCTGAATATTCCTGATACTTCTATAGTACCAGAGGTATGCGTGGCACTTCACGGACAAATTCAGAAGACAAGATCTCTGCCCCAAGGAGTCAACAAGCTAAATGAGACTGAAAACTGTTAGACTAGGACAGTTGATGGGGAACGTACACAACAATAAAGAAAACAAGAAGCAGCCTGCTCTTAGGAAAGCTCTGGTTACAGGCTGTAGTACTGTACATTCGAGTGCTCCTACTTTCACGTACACTAGAGATGCTATCATAAAATATAAAGGCAAGGGTAACAACCTTTATGTTTGCAGTAACATAAAATACCTCCTGGCTAGAGGTACAGAATCACTTACCTGTAAGGGGTTAATCAATTCAATTAACCTAGTTGGCACCTGACCAGAAGGACCAATGGGGAAAGAAGATACTTTAAAATCTGGTGGGGGTAGGGGAAGGTTTGTTGGTGCTTTTTTTGTTTGGTTCCCTATCAGGGCAAAGAGAGAGACCAAACATGTAAACCAGCTCCTAACAAGATCCTGAAATGATACATCTAAAATTACAGAAATTGTAAGTAATAGCAAGAAAATGCATTAGATTACCTTTAGTTTTAGCATAGGGAAAATTCACAAGTTAAGAGGTAATTTTACTCCTGTTTTGTAACTGGGAAGCAGAGTCAGAGAGGAATCCTCTGTGTTTTAAATCTTTTTATTTACCCTGTAAAGTTATCTCGCATCCTGATTTTGCAGGCGAGATTCTTTTACTTTTTTTTTTTTTTTAAATAAAATTCTTCTTTTAAGAACCTGATTGATTTTCAGTGTCCTAAAAACCAGGGATTTGGTCTGTGCTCACTTTGTTAACCTATTGGTTGCTATATTATTCTCAAGCCCCCAGGAAAGGGGGTGAAGGGGCTTGGGGGGATATTTGTGGGGGATAGGGCTCCAAGTGGCCCCTCCCTGAATGTTTAAATCATTTGATGGTGGCAGCAATACCGCCCAAGGACAAGGAAAGAAATTTGTGCCTTGAGGAAATTTTTAACCTAAGCTGGTGAAATACAAGCTGAGGAGGTCTTTCATGTGGGTCCCCACATCTCTATCCCAGAGTTCAGAGTTGGGAGGGAACCCTGACAAATGCCCCATTGGAATTTTTTTTTTTTAAATATATTGTCAGGGAGAGGAGATGTGATTTGTGCTGGAGTACAGATTAGTGAAGGACGGTGAACTGGAAGAAGTAAGAGAATGAGGGAGGCTTTTTCACTGGTTAGAACAACTGGATGCCACTGGACTTCCTTAGAATGAGGAGGATGAGGTAAAGGCCCCCAAAACTGGGTTTGGCAGAACTGGATTATTTGAAGGAATTGGGGAGAGTTAGGAGAGATCATGTATAATCCAAACGGAGGCCAGGCTTTTAGCAAGAACAAAGAAAAGTTATTAACAGCAGACCTCAGACCTCCTTGCTCTTCTCACTTGAGTTGGAAGCTGCATCCAGAAAAGAGACCAAAGGGTTTTATGATGACTTGCAGACCTCACATCAGAGCCAATTCTACTAACGGGGCTACGCCTACAGCGTCTCTGCCCCTACCTAAGGTGAAGACAACTGTCCATTTACACTGGAGGGGAACAGATACTTCAGAATGGGAAAGACTGCAATGTAATCCAATGGGTAACCGCTTCTTTTCTGTTGGTCTACAAATTTGAAAATGGTTTTGAAAGCACATGGAGTGGGATCATCGGGAGCTGCCCACTTCTATGGTAGCTATGGTATGTCTACTGTCAGTTCTCAGGAAAACACATGCATCACTAGTCTCATCCAATGGACTTATTGACTCTATTGAGTCCTAAGGAGAAATCTGCAATATGCCTCTACTAACTATGATGAGCTTTATATTTGCTACACCGGGGAGGCGACGGAGGCAGGAAGGGAGATGATGACAAGGAAAGGAGACCAAATCAGACACTAACGCTTGCAGCAGGAGTGACTAGTGTAAAACAACATTTGCTTGGCTTCTGCAGTTTCCTTTGAGCAGGCAGCTTACGAAGAATGTATGGATGTGTCGATACCTTTCTTTCAGCATTCTAGATACATCATAAAGCAGCAAAAAGGGCACAAGCCCAACTGAAAAAAAAAATTATTTGCAGGTTACTTTTAAATAAGAGTACTTATCCTCAGACTCATAGGTCAGAAGGGACCAATATGATCATCTAGTCTGACCTCCTGCACAAGACAGGCCTCAAAACCCTACCCATACACATTTATAACAACCCCTAACCCATGACTGAGTTATTGAAATCCTCAAAATTGTGATTTGAAGACCTCAAGCTGCAGAGAATCCACCAGCAAGCGACCCATGCCCCACGCTGCAGAGGAAGGCGAAAAACCTCCAGGGGCCCCTGCCAATCCGCCCTGGAGGAAAATTCCTTCCGACCAAATATGGCATCAGCTAAACCTGAGCATGTGGGCAAGACTCACCAGCCAGCACCCAGGAAAGAAATTCTCTGCAGTAACTCAGTTCCATCCCATCCAACATCCCCTCACAGACCATTGAGCAGACTTATCTCCGATGAACTCAAGATCAATTGCCCAAATAAACTATCCATCATAACATCCCCTCCATATACTTATCAGCTTAATCTTAAATGCCAGATAACGTCTTTTGCCCACTATTTCCCTCGGAAGGCGTTCCAGAACTTCATCCCTAATGTTAGAACCTCGTCTAATTTCAAGTCTAAACTCCTATATCCAGTTTGTTAACCCATATGGTCCTTGTGGCCTACATAGTACTAAACTTAAATAATTCCTCTCTCCCTCCTAACGTTAATCCCCCTGATATATTATATAAGCAGCATATCCCCGGAGCGTCCTTTTGGCAGGCTAACAGCAAGCTCTTTGAGTCTCCTTTCACAAGGCAGATTTTCATTCCTCGTCATCCTAGTAGACCGTCTCTGAACCGGTTCCATTCAGTTTGAATTCATCCTTCTTAAACATGGGACACCAGAACTGCACACAATATTCCAGGTGGGTCTCACCAGTGCCGTATATAACGCACTAACACCTCCTTCTCCTGCTAGAAATACCTCGCCTGAATGCATCCTACCGCATTTGCTTTTTAACAGCCATATACAGTGGCCGGCTCATAGTCATCCTGCCAGTCCACCAGATACCCCAAGTCCTTCTCCTCTCCATCGCTTCAACTGATGCGTCCCAACGATAATCTAAAAATTCTTATTTTAATCCCTAAGTGACATGACCTTGCAACTTTACTATATATTTTCATCCTATACTATTCTCCAGCTTACAAGGTGGTCCAGATCTTCCTGAATATATCCCATCTTCTCCGTGTTTAGCAATACCCCCCAGCTTCGGTATCATCCACAAACTTATTAGCAGCATTCCGCTCTTTGTGCAAGGTCAGTAACAAAAAGGTACAATAAGATACGTCCCAAACACGTCCTTGAGGGACTCACTAAGTAACCTCCTCCAAGCCTGACAATTCACACCGTTCAGTTACGACCCCCCGAGTCTCCCCTTTAACAGTTTCCTTTTCCCCGTACACATTTCATATTCATCAGCCATCTTTTTCCAAATTTAACTAACAGTTCCCATGCGGAACCGGTGTCAAAGCCTACGACAAATCGAGTAAATAGAATACCGCATTTCCTTTGTCTAAGTTAATTCCGTCACCTTTCTCAAAGAAGAGATCAGGTTGGTTTGGCAAGATTACTTTAGTAAATTCCACGTTGCACATTCGCCAATTACCATTGACTGACCAATTGTCCTTTAACTATTCTCTCTAAAATTTTTCCAAGACCTACACACTACAGACGTCCAACTACACAGGCCTATAATTACCCCGGATACTTTTAAATCCCTTTCTTAAAAATAGGACTACGTAGCAATCTCCAATCGTACGGTACACCCCGAGTTACCGATAGCGAGAATTTTTAAGCAAACGGGCTCGCAATTCACGCGCAAGTTCCTTTAATATCGGATGGAGATTGTCCGGGCCCCTCCGATTTGTCCCATTAAGCTGTTCAAAGTTTGGCCTCTACTCAGATTGCGGTAATATCCACCTCCATATACCACATTCCCGTTTATCATCCTCCATCAATTCCTAAACTCCTCACATAGTCTTATTAAAGACCGAGGCAAAATACTTATTAGAATATTGGGCCATGCCTAGGTTATCCTAACCTCCGTTCCATCCTCAGTGTTAGCGGCCCCAACTCTTCTCTCTTTGTTTTTCTTAGTTATTGGCTGTAGAACCTTTTACTATGGTTTTGATTCCCTTTGCAAGGTCCATTTCTACGCGAACTTTAGCCTTCCTCACTTTATCCCTACATGTTCTGACCTCACTAAGGTAGCTTTCCTTGCTAATCCCGCCTTTCTTCCACTCCCTGTAAGCTTTCTGCTTTTTCCTAATCCCCTCTCTGAGTTGCTTGCTCATCCAGCTTGGCCTACAACTCCTATAGCTTCGTGGACAAATGCCAGGGGACTCTTTTTCTGTCTCTCTATTCAATTTTCAATCCTATCTTAACATAAGAATTTAGTGCTTAATACCCTTTGCTTGTTTGCCTTTAACTCCTTCAGCATCCCTGGCACATAGGGCACATACCCAGAAAACTCATACACCACATGTGCCTCCTTGCATACCATTTGTCACATTCTAGCATCTCAATGAATAGATTATGCAGCCTGCCAGGGGCAGACAAGGGATTAATTGACATACTTACTGTGAAACAAACACATTAACAACCACAACTAACTTCTAAATTGTGCTATTTTTAAGAATGTCAGTGCAGGTAAGTGAATGCATTGCCAGACGTTTGGAGGTGCTCATGCAGACACTCATCCTCACATACTGAATGCTGAGTATACACCTATCAACACAGGTTGGACACTCTAGACATACTGGTTCTGAATCCAACCTTTCAGGACAGCTTTTTAGAGGTGGTGGTTAGGAGAGGTGGATGGTTAGTAATGAAGCAGTAAAAGTGGGCACCTGTTTAAGAAGATATATATGTTACATCAGTTTATATTCTCTGCATTACAGCATATTCAGTCTTAACACAATTGAACAAACAAACAATCTTCTTTCAGTTCAGAAAGGGATTACTAACTCGGAGCAACAGCAATGATTTGCCTACTCCAGTCTGACTCATAACAGAGAGCTAGATTTTGATATCCTGCCTTACACTTAGTAACACCTTATTTCACAGGTGATCCCTTGCCTTCAGTAGAGCTACATGGGGAGCTGTGTACCACCCAGCATGCATTAGGGTATCCAAATCGGGCTCTCAAATGTTTTTCACAGTAGCCCCTCACTTGCACTGAGCACTTAAATAAAGAGTTTAATTTGTTCTAAATTATTTATTTATTGGCAATCCTATAGTGCTTAGCAGCACAGCAGCTGAGTGCCTACAAACAAGTCATACCTGAATCTGCAGTGTCCCAAGCTGGAAACTTGGAGAAATCAAGAGGATACAGATCTGCATCCTCCAATTTTCTCTCTAAGCTCTGCAGCTGTCCTTTAAGGTGGAAGCCCTGGCACCCAGGACAGTGTCAAAGAAAGCCCTCTCCCCATACCTAGCTGGAGCCTCTCTCTGGTACCTGTACCAGCATCATTGTGTGCCAAGGTATCTTTCATCACTGTAAGATGCTGTGGATTTTCTTGGAACTGAAGAGGAGTGATTTTGTTGGGATGCGAGAAAGTTGATCATCAAAAGGAACCCCAGCATGTGTGAAAAGGAGCTGGGTGGATTAATTCCCCTCCAGCTGGGAAAGCATATCAGTCTGTTGATATTCGCCATCCCTAATTACCAACCACTCCAGTGCCTGAGCCTCCCCACATGAAGTCTTGAGGACTGGAATTCATCTGCCTTTTGGGAAAGTTGCTATAATTTTTCAATTATTTACTTATTTTATTTATTTTTGGTTTCTGCCCCCATGCTGCTTTCCCTGCTCCTAGTTACTGGAGCCTTTGAACCCCCTGCAGATGGCTGAAAGCAAATCCAAATATTCAAATTGTTATCAGCTGCCCACCAGAAGGGGTGGGCTTAGACTGGAATACAGTTATCTCCTCCCAATACACACATTACCCTACAGGAAAAGAGGGAGATATGGGAGAAGTCTTTTTAAAAAAATAAGAGAAAAATCTATCTTCCCCCTTCTCCACCCCATCCTACATATGAAGCAAAGTGAGGACCTGCAAAACATGGGGAGACAAACAGAAATAAACAGCGTCTCTTTGAACAGTGTAAAGATTCTCTCTCATAAAGGCAGGTTCACAAATGAATCAGCTCTGGCAGACAAAGTTATGTATGCTTTATAAGATCAGTAAAGGATACATGGGCATTAGAACCATCAATTGTTTGCAACCTAAGTACACGTGGGTTTAGCCCATGTGTCTGGCTTGTAAAGGAATGTTGTTGAAATTGGAGGCTCAACCTTTTTCTGCCGTTTTCCCTTCTTTATACTTGATCTGTTTTCAAAGCCCACATAATGCTTTAGGTTTTTTTTTCACTCCTGAAAAGTAAATGCTTTAATGCTCTTTCTTTAAAGAAAAAAGAAATCGAGGTCGGCTTATAAATAACTGTAAAATAATGAACCAGCATGAATAGCCAAGCACTTGTGTGTAACCTTATAATAAACAAACCAGCCTGTTTACATTCTGTGGAGGAAACAAATCATTCCAGAAAGAAACAGAGCTCAGAAATAAGCTTATTATTAACAAGAAAAAGCTAGAAAATCCAATTAGTATTTATTTTAATAATGCACTCAATCAGTCTAGTATCTGCGGTAGGTTCTAATGCAAAATTAAGAATTACAATTAGTTTAAACAGTGAAGCACTCCACTCACTATACAGAGGACAGGGTCCTTGGGCTTTCTTGTCCTGCTGAAGGAAGACTATGGCTGTGCCCAATACAAACAAGGAGGCAGGGCCTCAACTTCTGTCCCTGGACCGCTTAACGCAAGACACCAACCATTCATAGAACACAGAGGTCATTCTCGGTGCTCCCTTCTACCGCAGCAAAGAATGTTTAAAAAAAAAGGCAATAGGATAGGTACAAGTCAGGGAAGTGGCTACAAACAACTGCCCTCATAGACTTTTCTCTTGCATAGACTTTTCCTTTCACAACCTGATACCTGAACTCGCCACCTCTGATTGAAACTACCCTATGCCAATAACCAATGAAAAACTGCCCTCAAAAAGTCCGCTCCTCAAATTCCAGGGGGTTGGGGGGGGAGATGAACCTTGCTGTGTGTGCAGACAGTGAGAGAACAAGACTCTGATGGACTAATTGGGCAAATGAGTTCCAGTGTCAGACACACCTTCATGGAGAACATCCACCAGCAACCCCCTCCCTCTTACAGCAAGAGGGCCCAACTCGAACACCTCTTCCAACTGCCTCTCTTGCAGCATGGCATGAAGAGAGACAACTCAAACCACTTAGGGCTCCACTACGCCAGGGAACAATGAATGGGTCTTGTCACTCTGGAGGCCTTGTACCAAATCCAGAGGCGAGTCTAGCTGGGCTTACTCTTTCTTGTGCTCCCCTCAGTGTGTACATTATGCCAACACAGCTTCCCTTAGACCTGTGCAGTGTGGGTACAAGTAAATCTAGAAGTCTAATTGAACACAAGGGAGTCTAAGCTACATGGTGTCTCTGAACGTGAACCTTGGGTTCAAAATTCTGGGCCTAGTGCACAAGTGAACAAGAATGCAGTGGCCACCTCTAAGGGCTTGTCTACACTGACAATGTTAAGCGCTGCCACTTTTTTTGTTTTTTGTTTAGAGCTGCCAGCTCTAAAAAAGCCACCTCCATGAGAGGTGTAGCTACCAGTGCTGGGAGCGTGGCTCCAAGTGTTGGTGGACTATCTATACTGGCACTTTACAGCGCTGAAACTTGCAGTGCTCAGGGAGGTGTTTTTTCACACCCCTGAGCAAGAAAGTTGCAGTACTGTAAAGTGGCAGTGCAGACAAGCCCTGAGTGTCTAAAATGTGAGTGTGCTGGGGGGAGGGGGGATATCTACACGTATCTGTATGGTGCTCATTACTTGCTTAACAACTTCCTGCCTTCCTAATCTATTGTGCAGAGTGACAGGAAATCAAACTATACAGTATTTCTGCTCTTCATCACTTCAATCTCGGCTTTGTTTAATTAAAGCCCAATCAAACACCCAGAGTGACCACACACAGAGCTGAAAAACAAGAAGCCATTTTGCCTTGGAAAAGGAGGTGAGAGGGATCTTAGGCAAACAAAGAATGGATTAGAGGACCATTTTAGACCACTTTATTGCATAAGCAGCATTTTATTCTCCAAAATTACTGACTAGCTATTTTTTTCTTTTATTCAATAACAAAGCAGAGGTGATTAGCTTATAGAAAGTCCCTGTTGTTCCTAAGAAAGGGAGAAGAAGGAATTCAGATCAGGCACTCAGGCTGTGACACATGGACATGTGCGTGTGTGTATACAAGTGTACACAAGTGCTCTGTAGCAGAATAAGAGACTAGTTAATATAACTGTTCCCATTATGAGTCATGGGCAAATTTCTGCTCTAGGTAGATCCTGGCTCTAGTATTCCGCTCTCTCAGTGCATGGAACTTCCCCTGACAAAAGGGTCCGTGCTCAAGAAGGCAGCACAGAAAGTCAGTCGTGCTCCACCATTCCATTTTGATCTGAGAAGGGAATGTTGCTCTGACCTTTTTTGTACAGGTTGCCCTTGAACATTGCACGTGTTCAGAATTTGCTTGTAGGAGATAACCCGTGTGCTCCAATTGCTACCTATACCCTGCTTCAGCATCCCAATGCATGCTGAACACATCCTATATGATATCTTGTACTTATCCAGTGCTTTCCCAAGGATTGAGAAATTATTTACAAACTGATTATTTGCCAGCAAAATGCAGCTATTTCTGAGTAAAATGCAGGAGACTAACAGCACATAGCAATTGCTACACAAGAATTTAGCGCAAATAAATAAATAAACAAACAAACAAATAAATAATAAAACAACCATCCTGTGTCCAACTGAAATTACTGGGAAATTTAGGGAAGCAGATTAATCAACCACACAAGAATATGGCCAAGACTCAGGAGTCAGCACCCTGCTCTTAGGGAAAATAGTATGGGATCTTTAATTACCATAATCAGGACTCAGGTTTACATTTCCTTCAAAAGACATACAAACACATACTGATTCAGTGTAACTCTCAAGTTCTTTCTACACTAACTAAGCTGTCGCTTCAGTTCACAGGAGAAAAATTACCAGACCTCTGATAAAAATGTTTAACAAAACAGCTGCCCCTCTGTCTGAGAATATCCCTCCCCCTCCTAATATTCAAATCTTTTGGCACTCCATCAAGGTATATTTAGACCACAAAGAGTTAACACCAGAAATGTGACTCAATAGCTTAGAGGAACAGCTGCTGGCAACAATCTGGCCTATTCACTCAGTGTTCATCCAGTAGCCGATGCCAATACAGCTAAACCCCACCGAAGTGTCTTCTTGAACTAGCCTTCCCCATCAATGATCGCAGTTCATCCACACTGAACTACAGACAGGGCATAGGCGAAGGCACTAAGAGTCCAGGATTGAAAGGGAGAGATGGGGACGAGCAAGGGAGATGGTCTATTGACCTCTGCATAGCTGAGTGCCAGAGAGAGAGGGGCACAAGCTGGGAAAAGCTGTTAATCTATTTGTCTGATGTCTCTTTCTAGGGAGGCTGGGGGTCAAGGGTAGGGTTGGTGGTGATGCTGTTCCAGAGGTGCTGAATTTTTCAGGGGAGTGTATCATTTAGGTCCCTCTCTTCTTCCCATCACTACCACTCTCTTGTGCTTATGTGGCTTTTTGCGTACACCTACATTTCCCTTGCTCCGCTACCTTCAGCTCTTTTCGCCCTGCATGTGTGTCTTTGCAAAACCCCTTCCCAGTCAGCATCACAGGAGGAAGAGAACAGCCTCTGGAATATCATCACAACCCTTTCCTTTGACAGAAGAGGACATTCTCTCTTCCCCCACAGAAAATGCTCATCCTCCAGAGTAGCACTTCACGGTTTGCTTTTTTAGTTTCCATAGGCATTCCCATGGCACCCACCATTGTATCACAGTGCCTCTCACAACTAAACCAGGAGTGGGTGGCCAGAGCACATTTTGGTGCCTTTTCAATTTCCCATCATACTGTACTCTCCCACTTTCCCTCACTCCCTTCTCTGCCACCATGTCTTATTCAATCCAGTATTTCCACACTCCCCCTCATTTTTCCTCACACTCACTCTATTTCAAGCTCCTCTCCTTCACTGTCCTCGAATTCTCTTCCAGTTTTTCAATAAACATAACAACTGAAGTTCATTCCTTTCCCCTCAGCACCAGAAAGGCATTTGCACATTTTCACTTCCCAGTCACTGTCCTGACCATAGAGCCCAGTGAGAAGGGAATAGAGGGTAGGGTAGGGTAGGGTAGAGAAAGTAGAGACTCTCCCCCCAAAGTCTGGTCAGCCTCAGCCTGAGGTTTGGAAGAAAAACAGTCTGCACTGGCCGATGCCTGTAGTCACCTGGTTGTTGTCAGAGACCAAAAGAATCCACATTTATTTCCAGAGCCCGAAGTTCCCAAAAGGGAATACTCCCCACATGGTGTGTGCATTGGCTTCACCCAGCCTTTCACTTCCTCTCCCCTCACTTTGAGCCCCTTCAAAGCCTTCCAGCTGCTAAACACTCTCACATACACCTTTTTCTGTAGCTTTCTGCCTGCTTCAAGTGCCTCTTTCCACACTCCTGGCCTTTCTCCCCTCCCTGCTTTCCCCCAGTTATCTGCTGAATTCCACACACGCTTGCACAGAGGGGATCAATCCGAGGCTGACTCGCCTTCAGCTTATCTCTGCTCCAAATGATTGATTTTCCCTCTTTAAGGGTAATTTGCTGGTGAATTCCATGTATTGCAAAAAACCCTGTGAAATCTAATTCAAGCCAATTGGCAGCTGGCACTTTTGGGAAAGAATACTGGAGAGCTGTCAATTTTCCTTTGTAATTATGCACTATGTATATCCTATTTATAGCGTGTTTGTCTATATGCATACATATAGTATATATAAGATTCATACATTACATGCATATATTCATATCCATATACATATAATACAACGGTGTCTGAGGCTACTTTATGCACTGTATATATTTAGATTCTTACAGTGTTTTTTAAAAACTTTTTTATAATGAATATTTTAAAATATTTTAAAATATCAAATCAACATAGATGCAGTGGTTTATGTGCTAGATACATTCTCTCTCCCCCTCTCTCTGCAGTCAACCATGATCAGTAAATAAAATTAAAGCCAGAATAGAAAAAAGTTTCTCTTCATACCCGATTCCACCTTCTGTTTAAGACATCCTCCATTTTACCTAATGTACTTCTGCAGATACTAGAGAGATGACAACAGTTTAAGAATCTGGACAGAATATAATCTGATGGGAAGAAGGATTTACAGCTACATGAGGGATGCTGCAAGTGTCAAACATTGCAACTGGAATACTTTGATGGAACAAAGTTAAGCCAATTTTTGAAAATCCCACCCTATCTGTTTAATAAGAATTTCAGTTACTTCAGTCAGCAAAATCGCCTCCGAAGTCCCCTGAGTTACTACTTCATAAGAAAAACAGTAAGAAAAATGTGTAGTTCAAATAAATGTTGAACAAAATACATGGGGGAAATGGCTAGATATAAAGATTGGGTTATACCTGAAAATTATTATACCCTCAAAGATTACATGCCTGGCTCCTCCTTTCCCTTCTTTCCTCACATTGGGCTCTGGCCAAATCTTATTGCCTGTCCCTCTAGCATTTCTAACCCTTATCCTACATCCTCACTGCCAAAGCCATAATTCAGCCCCTCTCATCCACACCACTGAGACTGCCTCATCTCTAGCTTCCCTAATTGTGCATACTCCTTTCTTCAACCTAGCCAGCATTCAGCAGCTAAAATAATCCCTCCTCCCCCATGGTCTGCCTGGGTCGCTTTCCCATCTCAAGTATTTTTACTTACCTCCCTGTTTCTCCCCACATAAAAGTTTGAGCCCTTTGTCCACACTGTCTCACAGCTCAGCCCTGCCAATCTCTTTGTTCACCCTCCGCACTCTGCCCTTCTGTCTCCTCTGCCCACTCTTTCACATTGCTACCTACACCTGGAACAACATCCCTCTTCCAGTGTGCCAAACATCCTCACTCTTCTTCTTTCAGAGGGGTAGCCATGCTTGTCTGTATCAGCAACACCAAGAAGGAGTCCTTGTGGCACCTTAGAGACTAACAAATTTACTTGGGCATAAGCTCCCATCTTTTATTTTGGGCAACTCCCATCTTTTCATGTGCTGTATATTTACCCCTGCCTACTTTTTTTTTTTTTTTTACTCTATGCATCTGATGAAGTGGGTTATAGCCCACGAAAGCTTATGCCCAAACAAATTTGTTAGTCTCTAAGGTGCCACAAGGACTCCTCGTTGTTTTTACTCTTCTTCTTGACACCTTCCTCAAAACCGACTTCATCTTTCTTTCCAAAATTGACTCCCACCCCTTTGCTGTGTACTCATCCCCCTTTCTGTTTCCTTACTTCAGTTTTAAAATATCAGAACTTTACATGCTACAAGCCTCTTTTTATTCCATGTATTGCAACCCTCATCCCTTTTCCCCTAACTCCCTCCTTTTTCTGTTATCACCACATTTTAGGCTTGCTTAGTTTAGACAAAGTTCTTTGAGGCAGTGATTTTACCTTTCTAATCTCTGTAAAGTGTCACACAAAATGATTATATTAAATAGTAACAATACAGTATTAAAAGGTGTCTTCTTCCTTGTCATCTTCATCAGAGACTAGTGCTGGCTGAATGACTCTATAAACTAACTGGAACCTGGTCTCAGAATTGAAACAAACCTTTCTGTAATAATAAATAATATTAGGCCTGAATCCCCTCTCACTCATACAGGTTTTACTCTTTTGGTGAGTCAGTCCAGCAGTATGTGATAGGAGAAGCCAACCAAAGGCATATATTTGTTGTATATATGATTACTCTTCTGTAAAGCACCTGGTACAGTCCTGGTGGGAATGACTTCCATTGTTCTTCAGAAGAGGCTCTCAATCAGCTTTAGAAAACATCTAAGTCTCTAAGGTGCCACAAAGACTCCTCGTTTTGTTTATATTCAGACAGATCACTCTCCATTTTGCAGATGGAGAAACTGAGTCACAGATGGGAAAATGAGTTAACCTAAATTCACATAGGCCTGACCCAAAGAAAACTGAAGTCAGTGAAAAGACTGGAATTAAATTTAACCATGCTTTGGATCAGGTCCTTAGTGAGCAAGTGAGAAAGTCAAGAATAAAATGCAGGTCTCCTGATGCTTAGGCCTCTGTTCTAACTGCTAGACCACATTGGAGGCTGCATAATGATTTGATGGCTGAACATGTGCTATCAGTGGAAAAGCAAAAAGGGCCAACTAAATTAAGATAGTGCAGGGGAGTGTTAACACACATGGAAACCCCTAGCTAATTACTCCTCCAGAAGAAAAATCAATAATATGGGCAGAGGTTGAGCCATGCTCCTACAGGAATCTCATCAGATGCCAATCTCCTTCCCTCCTTTGTTTTGTGCAGTGAAAACAGGCCAACTCAATTAACACCACATGGCTGTACCTGGAATCCATGTCTGAGGTCATTCTTAATTCTCTAACAGATTTTCTTCTCTGATACGCTCTCACACCCAGCTGTTTTCCCTTTGTTCCCAAATTTGGTATAATTTCTTCTGATGCAGAAACAACTCTCTCATTTCACCCATTCAGATCTTTCTGCTCTGGAGGGTGGAGAGAGAAGTGTTATGTTCATCAGGAAGTGAAAGTCAGTAAAAACCATTTTACGGCTGAACTTGAAGCAGAATCCATGTAGTTTATTTCTTATATTCGCCCAATTCAGCACTGCCTACACCTGGTGATGCCGCTTTTACTGTTCACATTTTCATGCCACCTCAAACCAACATCTGATTAAGCACAAACACACTTGGCATTATTGCACACACCAAATTTGTGTGTGCAAAACCTCATAGCTATATACAAAAATGGGTACTTAAATTTGCCATCACTCGATCTACATTCACTATTTCTTGTTTGCAGGCAAAAATGTGGGTTGTGAGTGCACCAACAGACAGAATCACAGGACTGGAAGGGAGCTTCAGAGGTCATCTAGTCCAGCCCTCTGTGTTTGTGGCAGGACTAAGTATTATCTAGACCAGAGGTGGGCAATAATTTTCGCAGGGAGGTCACTCCACAAATTTTGGTAAGTCGTCATGGGCCGCACATTTCTAATACATTAATGGAGGGAGGTGCAGGGTCTGGGAGGCAGTTTGGGTGCATGAGGGGGCTCTGGGCTGGGGATTGGGGTGTAAGAGGGAGTGCGGGGTCTGGGAGGTAGTTTGGGTGCCGGAGGAGGTTTTGACCTGGGGCAAGGGGTTGGAGTGTGGGAGGGGGTGCGAGGTGCAGGTTCTGGCCGGGAGGCGCTTACCACACCGCTCCTGGAAGTGGCCAGCTGCTGCTGGCATGTCTCTGCGCTTACAACACTCCTGGTAATACATCCCAGAATGTTGTTTGCAACACTGTTGACTCATTTAGCTTGTGGTCCACTATGACTCCCAGATCTCTTTCCGCAGTACTCCTTCCAAGGCAGTCATTTCCCATTTTGTATGTGTGCAACTGATTGTTCCTTCCTAAATAGAATATATTGCATTTGTCCTTATTGAATTTCATCCTACTTACTTCAGACCATTTTTCCAGTTTGTCCAGATCATTTTGAATTTTAGTTCTATCCTCCATGTGTAGTTGCGCTCATGCAAAGAGGCCACTTGTGAAAATTTTGCTAAGGAACAACCTTTTTTCAAGCTAAACTGTGCTCATTTTTTTGAGTGATAGTAGATGGATTTTCAATATGGCAATGGGCTGAGGTTTTAATGGAGGTGGTTTTGGATTGAAAACATCTAGATTTTCTCTTTGTTTGTGTTTTTACTGCTAATTCAGCAAAGCACTTAAGCACATGCTTAACTTTATGCACATGCTTAAGTCCCTAACTTCAGTAGAATTTAAGCACACACATAGGTGTTTTGTTGAATCAGGACCATAATCATTTTATCAACATTATGTGTGCAAAATCAGTTGGGAGGAGGAGAACTAGCAAAATTCCACCATTTTTTAAAAAATGTCACACAGTTCTAGTTATGAAACACATCAACATATTAAAACCTTTCTTGCTTATAATAGCATTGAAAACATTTTAAAAGGGGCAACCCCACCCTTAATTGCCCCTTCTACAAATGCTCAAAAGCCACACACAAAGCGAGGAACCCTACAAGTGAACCCTACAAGCGGGAGTGTGGGACTCTGATTTGAATCAAGGGCTAATTGTGTTTGCAGACAGCATGACCCAATTTGGTGACAGGGCTGGGGTTTGTTTTTAAAATGGAAGAAAAAGGGACTGACTAAGCCTTAGACAGGGAGCTCTTTCTTTCATCAATCCTTTGCCTCCTTACTTCCATGTAGGGAGAGAAATAGCACTGGTTGTCCCCGTCTTTCTGTAGGATAGGGGAAGTGAGATGTAGAATAATAGACAATTCTCTCACCATTGGTCCAGTATTGGTATAGCTGCACTGGCATTAGCAATGGTGGGATGGATTCCTGGAGTTTTTATTACCATGTTGCCTAGCCTTACTCAGAGTAAGTACCCAGTGTGGCACCAAAAATAAACAAACAAACCGATGCGATTTAGAGCTGCCTACACAGCCACGTGACAGATCAGAGGGTAATTCTCCCTCCCCTCCACATAATCTAGTGAGACTGCAACTTGATGACACGTATTGTGCTCATCTCTGGGCACCTCAATGACAGAAAGATGTCAAAAAACTGCATGGAATTCCAAGACCGGGAACAAAAAAAATCACAAAGGGGCTGGAAACGTGAGGAACGAATGAAAAAAATCCACCTGTCTGTAGTTTGTTTAAACAACAACTAAGGGACCATCCCTGTAATTATAACGTGGGGTGGATGATGAGGCATAAAATAAGGGGTAGAATTGGTCTTTCCAAATCTGTTAAAAAAAAATCTTGCCTTGATTTTGTCTGTCTCTATGTATGCTTATATATTTAGACACTTTCCCCAGTGAGTTGAAGAATTCTCTTCCCATTTTCCCTCTCATACACGTCATCTCCTCCGTGAAGGCCATGGTGCTGAAATAGCTTCTGTCAGATGCATCCTCATTCACCTCTGCCTAAAGATCTCTTCCCTTCATGTTCCCCCCCATGCCCACTTGAAATCCCCACTGCTAATGATAACATCGGAGACAAGGGAGAGTGGCAGAGAATCCTGTGGCACCTTATAGACTAACAGACGTTTTGGAGCGTGAGCTTTCGTGGGTGAATACCCACTTCGTCAGACGCAGGTAGTGGAAATTTCCAGGGGCAGGTATATATATGCTAGCAAGTAAGCTAGAGATAACGAGGTTAGTTCAGTCAGGGAGGGTGAGGCCCTGTTCTAGCAGTAGAGGTGTGAAAACCAAGGGAGGAGAAACTGGTTCTGTAATTGGCAAGCCATTCACAGTCTTTGTT
>NC_133783.1:23908125-23965064 GCF_003597395.2 Chelonoidis abingdonii
ATTCACCCACGAAAGCTCATGCTCCAAAACGTCTGTTAGTCTATAAGGTGCCACAGGATTCTCTGCTGCTTTTACAGATCCAGACTAACACGGCTACCCCTCTGATAAGGGAGAGTGGGGCTCTCTTAGGGCTTGTCAATACAATGAGTTCCTGGCAAGCTGGGGTGTGAATCTACCCGGCTCTAAACTGCTTTGCATTATTTGTCTGTGTGGACCCTGCTGACACACATTAATGGTTTGTTATTGTGCTTTGATCTAGTCCTCTTTGAAATGGCTCTGGATAAAAGCACATTAACAAACTGTTAATGCACATCAGCAGGGTCCATCTGGACAGTTAGCGCACAGCAGGCTAATATGGAGTGGATTCATGGCCCTGCTTGCTATGAACTAAATGTTTGTGTTGACAGGCCCTTAGTGGAAACTACTGTCCCTGCCCTTGGCTATGGGATATGGGGCCTGTAGTTCAGTCATGTCTAGGAGCCATTTGACCAGCTAAAAGAAGAAGGGGACCTCCATTTCTCCATCAGAAGCCCCCAAAGGGGACCCATGTGGATGTATTCAGGCAGTAAGGAGGAAAATAGAGAAGAAAAAGGGAAATAG
Organism: Chelonoidis abingdonii; assembly: GCF_003597395.2. Classification (NCBI taxonomy): domain Eukaryota; kingdom Metazoa; phylum Chordata; order Testudines; family Testudinidae; genus Chelonoidis; species Chelonoidis abingdonii. Next base: position 23,908,726 of record NC_133783.1, read on the forward strand.
AGAGAATTAACAGGAAAACAACAAGAAGAGACAGGAGAAAGTCATGATTTGGACCTTAATATTTTGCAAACAATTATATTTAGCTATCTTTATAGCTGTGACAGAATCAACACATGTCAAGAGACTGGGGATAAAATCCTGACCTGGAAAGTAATGGGAAATTTGCTGTTGATTTCAACAGGGCCAGATTTTCACCCTGTAAGACAAAGCTAACGCTCTGAACTCTCAAACTTACATGTGTGTGTGTATGTGTGGGGGGAATACTCAAAGCCAGCAGGTTCATTGGTACCTTGAAACTACTGTGTTCATATAAATCAAAACTTTAATATTCTACTTTTAATGCAGAAAAAGGTTTGGGGGTTAGCAGAGTAAACAAACTGTTCATAAAAGATTCTTAAATGAGTCTCATTCCCCCAAGAGGGCTGTGCAGATGAGTAATCTTGCCATTCTGAATGCATGCTCATCATGATAGCCTGTGTAATTTACCCTTTACAGCACTGCAGTTTTCCAGGTTGCAAGCACCAATTTGCAGCCATACTAGAAAGCATGACCTGACCTGACTGTTCCACACAGTCTCCACACCATTTAAACCCATCTCACTTCCCAGACTGTTGCCCCAATAGATTTTTATAGCACCAACTTCCTGATTAATCTAGTTGCTGCACATGTGCAGGTAAGCATGTGAGTGACTACATTTGGAAAATGTGATGAGTGCAGAGACATGTCATGCCATTTCTACACACAGTAACTCCACTGGTTTTATTAAAATCAATTATAAGAATCTCATTCTCAATGGTAGAAAAGTTAGGCCAGGCCCAGGTGATTTTGACAACTGCAACCAATCTGTTTGGGAGTTACAGAAGTTTAAAGAAACTTCATTGCAAACCCAAAACTAGTTTATTTTCTGCTCTCATTACATAAATGGATGCATGAATTCCCACCCACCCCTCCACCTTTTTAAATTAGTGAGGCTGAAAGACTGGACCGAATTTTTGGAGATGCGTTATACACTCCTATAAACAGAGCTTTGAAGCAGAAACAATGACAGAGCCTTCGCTCTGTTGACACAAACAGTCCTACCATAATGTCTGTCAATTAAAAAGCTGCTGACACTTCATGGAACACCATGACAAATATCAATTTAGAAACAATCCTGACTATCTGTCATCTTATTTGTAATTCTGTTCTTTGTTTGCTAAGGACATTTGCAAGAAAACATGATCCTGTTAGCTGTTTAAGTTCCCAACTGCATGTTTCGCCGCTGTAGTCATAACTCTCTGTTTACGATATACGTCACAAGTAGACTATAGATTCATAGACTCTAGGACTGGAAGGGACCTCGAGAAGTCATCGAGTCCAGTCCCCTGCCCTCATGGCAAGACCAAATACTGTCTAGACCATCCCTGATAGACATTTATCTAACCTACTCTGAAATATCTCCAGAGATGGAGATTCCACAACCTCCCTAGGCAATTTATTCCAGTGTTTAACTACCCTGACAGTTAGGAACTTTTTCCTAATGTCCAACCTAAATCTCCCTTGCTGCAGTTTAAGCCAGTTGCTTCTTGTTCTATCATTAGAGGCTAAGGTGAACAAGTTTTCTCCCTCCTCCTGATGACACCCTTTTAGATACCTGAAAACTGCTATCATGTCCCCTCTCAGTCTTCTCTTTTCCAAACTAAATAAACCCAATTCTTTCAGCCTTCCTTCATAGGTCATGTTCTCAAGACCTTTAATCATTCTTGTTGCTCTTCTCTGGACCCTCTCCAATTTCTCCACATCTTTCTTGAAATGCGGTGCCCAGAACTGGACACAATACTCCAGTTGAGGCCTAACCAGCGCAGAGTAGAGCGGAAGAATGACTTCTCGTGTCTTGTTTACAACACACCTGTTAATGCATCCCAGAATCACGTTTGCTTTTTTTGCAACAGTATCACACTGTTGACTCATATTTAGCTTGTGGTCCACTATGACCCCTAGATCTCTTTCTGCCATACTCCTTCCTAGACAGTCTCTTCCCATTCTGTATGTGTGAAACTGATTGTTCCTTCCTAAGTGGAGCACTTTGCATTTGTCTTTATTGAACTTCATCCGGTTTACCTCAGACCATTTCTCCAATTTGTCCAGATCATTTTGAATTTTGACCCTGTCCTCCAAAGCAGTTGCAATCCCTCCCAGTTTGGTATCGTCTGCAAACTTAACAAGCGTACTTTCTATGCCAACATCTAAGTTGTTGATGAAGATATTGAACAGAGCCGGTCCCAAAACAGACCCCTGCGGAACCCCACTTGTTATACCTTTCCAGCAGGATTGGGAGGCATTAATAACTACTCTCTGAGTACGGTTATCCAGGCAGTTTTGCACCCACCTTATAGTAGCCCCATCTAAATTGTATTTGCCTAGTTTATTCTGATTAGTGCTCTGTCATAATTGTTTCACACATGAAAACAAATAGTTTGGCAAGTTCTTACAAGAACTTGTGAATTTCATGAGGAGGGGAGGAGAGAGAATCTGTCACTGCCACCAGCAAACACAGTTTTTGTGATAAACAATGGTGGAGTTACATCCTCAGAACAAATTTGAAATCACCATCCTTTTGCCACAAGTGAAAATTTGTTATTTTTACAGAGACATTGTACATTTTAATCAGGCATCTGATTTCCCCCCTCCAATGCTCTAATCTAAGTACATTTAATAAATGCGAGGAACAGAATAATTAAAAAAAATAAAGATCCCATTTTCCTGCAAATATTCTTTATACTGTGACAAAAAAAAAAAAGGCAAGAGAAATAAGATACCCTATGCTACAGAAGCAGGATTGTTTTTAGATATTTTAGAAAGTTCTCCATCTGGTGCCAGCAGGTTTTTTTTTTTTTTTTTTTTCCTTAGGAGGCATTGTAGACTGTGGCATAGTTGTAGGTTAGGATAGTAGAGAAAAAAAAAAAGACATGAATTGCATGAGTCAAATATGAGGAGTAATTGAAGAGTGTAACCCTAGGGCTGGAAAACCTAATGGAATTCCTAAGTGAAATGGTTCAGTGCTATAATAAATAGAAGGTCCATTAGCAGCAAAGAACAGGCCACAGATGCTGCAGGCAAATGTTACTAGGAGTAACTGCAGCCACTGAACAGTAGTAAGAAAATAAGTATCCCAATCCCCCTTCCTGTCAGACCATCAAGTAATCGTCATTTAGGATTAAAGGTTTAATAGGGTGGAGGATGGGATACATAGATACCCGCTTGTAGCTGCTTCTGGAATGTCTGTTCAAGTCTGTGGTCTCTCTCCTGGATAAAACTGTTTACACAGGGCAAGTGGGATGCAGGAAATGAAACAAGAGAGTCAGAGGATCTGCACTGATTTCCTTCTAACACTATTCATTTGTTGAAATACTCTGGTTACTGACGAACATTCTTTGCTCCATATTTATTTTTACTTCACCTTCTTTACAATGGGAACTGAAAGAGGTTTGATACAGAGGTTGGAAGCTTTTCTGTTCATTATCATTTCTAGAAGAGCCTGTGTATTTTGGCTGAAATTCTAACTCTGTAAATTTTTAAGTAATTTTCTGAGAATCACTTCCTATCTCCTACAACAGCACCTAGTGGGACTTCTTTTCCCTTTTTCTTCCAACAGAGACTGTACTACTGTCACAAAACTTGTTCCATATTATGGGGCTTAGTCTCTTCCCTGCACTGATACAAAATAGGCCTTTTACTTCTTTTTTTTTTTTTTTTTAAATTAAGACCAGATGGACACATGGGGGATGAGGACATATTGCCATAGGAAACACATCTTCAACTTTCACAATTCTCGTTCATTTAAATGTTCAGTGATCATATTGTATTTGTAGATATTTTATGCATAGATAACTGTATGGTGGGTTCTGGTGACTCAGTTGTGTCTCCCTCCTTCCTTCACAGTTTATGTTACCACCAGAATCCCTCCCTGGAATCTTCTCCATCTATAAGACAGGTTGGAGAAAGGAAGCTATCTGATTACCTAACAGGTGCTCTGAAGTGCACAAGAACTGGTATGTGGTACAACCATATTTGTTGGAACTCATCAGTCACATTATCCTTATTTTACAAAAACAAGAGACCTCATGAAAGTGTTTGCACTTCGGGGACTGACAGGCTAGAGTGACGGCTGTAGAAGGTACTGAACAATACCCAAGGTATGCAGCTATCCTGAGTATAACCATGCACATATTAGTGCCCACTTCTCTCTCCACAGTCCGTGTATTAATCTAACTATAATGTTCAATATACAGAAACAAAAGGCATCAGAGGTACAAGACAGAGGATTTGTGAAATCACCCGGCGTGCTTGTAGGGTTTATCTGCAGCAAGTGGCTATTGATATTATTCTGATGTCTTACCTCGTCTTTATCCTGCACCTGGACGAAAAGGGGAAGGGCAAAGCCCACCTGGGCCAGCTCTGGGATGCCAACACTGTACTCAGAACTATTGAACTCAGGGGCATTGTCATTTATGTCAATGACAAGGATGTTGAAGGTGGTGATCACTGTAGCATTGGAGGGTGTGCGGTCATCATTCAGCTCTGTACCCTGCAAGGGAAAATATCAGCATGGCCTTTATTTCAAAGAACAAGCATAAGAGAAATGCAGAAGATTGTGGGCCATCATGTAGAAATTGCATACAGGTAGTGCAGTCGACTGCTGTCATTGAGACAAAGTCAATGGCACAGTAATAACCTTCCCTTGTCTTTCACGTCATGGATGCAGCATGATTTGACCGAGGCTTTAAACGTGCATTTGTGGTGAAAGTTTATTGTTCAAAGTGGTAGACTGATAACTATGGCTTTAGTCAGGCATAATGTAGTTAGGAGCTGTGCAAGTTCCCTCACTTCCGAGGTCTGCCAAGGATGGGCACACTGAATTTTTACCTGCACCACCTCTACTACTCTGGTACTTTTTGCTCTGATTATACTCGTTACTACTGACCTACAAATCTGCCTGTCATCTGGACTGCTACCTTTAGAGATTTGCCTTGTGGGACCAAAACTGTTGTCTCTCATTATGATATTGCACATTGTAATGACACAAATGCATACCAGCATGATGCATATAGGAGATGGTTTTCCTCCACTAGCATTAATGTCAAGATTGTTAACATCTTGCAAAATAGCCTGGCAAGACATGAGTGACATTTCTCAAAACCAGGGTTTTCCCAGGACATCTGAGGGAGGTGGTGACATCAGGTTCGTTCCTGGGCCTCTCCTGAACTGAAATTAGCAACAGTGAAAATCGTGCTGCGATGTGATGGAGACAAACGTTCACTAGAAAAATAGGACAAGACCAAACTCATTTTACTTGTGACTTAAAATAGGTTTGGCTGCAAATTACTAGACATGAAGGGCCAGTGCACTGGCACTCTATGTCATAAGTTCTCACCAGACATCTTAACTTATACAGGGTTTTTTGGTGCAGGTAGGGGAAGGAGAAGAGAAGGGAGGTAGGTGGCTGGAGGATGAACCTTATTGTCACAGAAATGAGAATGGTGAAGGACATTTGAAAATAGAGTTCTTCCTCTTGTATTTTGTATAATCTAAACAAACTGAGACAAGATCACAGGGGGCATGGGGAGGAAAGAGCCCCTTGCAGCTCCATGGAGCACGGGAGGGCAGGCAGATGGGGCTACTAAAGATCACCCTGAGGCTATGATTGTGGAGTTGGTAAAATTCAGCATTTCCACAGACTGGCATTTGGGCATATTCTATATATATCTATATATACACATACATACATACATACATACATACACACACACACACACACACACACACACACACACGTTTTTAACCTAAAAATCAACCCCACTCTCTCCCCACCAAGAATCAAGGGAAAGCAGCAGGATTCCAAGGGATGATAATAGTATATTGACCGTGTAGAACTCCACAGAAAGACCCTCACCACAGGTCAAGCAGAGTAATTACATGTCATTTTCTCTACCTTACAAAGCACTGCCCCTACCACAGCAAGGAAGTGAGCTGTACTCTTCCAGTGCAGGCTGCCAGCCTCCCAATCAATGACCTCTCTAACATGCTGATTTTTTTCCCACGGCCCAGTTGAATCCACACTTCTAAATGTGTTTCCAACCCACTGGCTGACTTGGTATGAATATTGATTAAAGGGCTGAAATCGGAGTTGGAGCAGTTCTCTGGTGGGGCCTCATGGTGTTGGAATGTTATGCTTCCATGCATTTTCATGATGAAGCCACTTTTAGCCTTTTCTTTTTAATCCTTGTACCATGCAACACACACACACATGTAGCTGAAGGATCTGCTGGACACCAAAAATACAGGTGCCCAGTGGGATGAAAAAAAAGACCCATTTTTGTCATGGCAGCATGTGTCTCTGCTCTTCTAATTCTGTTGCATCTCACAGCCCTGGCTAGCTCCATCAGTACATTCCCCCTTCATTAATCCACAGCACACTGCTCATCCTGCTGCTCAAAGGGGTTGAGGCATGCAGTGTGTATGTGTCTAGCCTCCTCCCACCCCAAGGAGTACCACTGAGCCAGAACAGAGCAGGACATACACAGCAGAAGATAGAAACCACAATAAGAGTGCCACCCCAGAGCAGAAGTTCACAGAGCTTTGGAAGGGCTAAATGAGCTAGCAGCAGACAGGGTGAATCACAGGAAATAGAATATGTTAATTCTGCATCCCACTCCCCCAATCTAGCGATAATGGGGTCTGGCCCTGATGCCAGACAGGGAGGGAGAGAGGTCCTGCACTGGGAATAGCAGAGGTCTGCCCTGGTGTGAGATAGGGAAAGAGGTGTTCCAGTGTGCTTCTTTACTTGAAATAAGTCAGCATTAACCAGCGCAGAGCAGCAACACATTCACAGATGATCCTCTGGTGGAAGTGCTTTTCCTCTCCCTTCAGCTATGTTGATCCTTCTTCCCCACCCCCCAATCTCCTCAAAAGGATATTGCTCTCAGTGTCTCACCTTCACTGTGAGAATGAATCCAGTGCTGTAGAAAGGGTTTTCGCGGTCCAGTGGCCCATTTAGGGTTAAAGCTCCACTGATGTAGTCCAGTGCAAAGATGCTGTTGGTGTTACCTGGCAATGAAAAACAGGATGAGCACAAGCAGCCCATATTGCTAAAGACACAGGAACTATGAATTTAACATAGAGGAAAGCCTGATGAGACAAGCTTCTTCTCCCTACATGACTAGATCAGATGCAAAAAGCGATTTTAGAATTCAGAACTGTAGTCTGGTTTAAGACCCCCAGCCAGGTAACAGATTATACTAGTATGTGCAGCCTTAAAGCATTATAAATACATTTTAAATTAAATGGCTGTAAATCAGTTCCTCCTTAACTTACCTACCCAATATTGAGCTCAGAACTGTGCTTTTCTTGCAAGAGCTGATAGCATCACAAACACTTCTGGCAGTGTAGGAATTTCAAAGAGTTTCTGCTAAAATGTAAATGTACTCATTTTTATCTCCACATCTATTCTGTTACTGACTTGGGATCTCAGACAGCATATACAGACCAACACTTTGCAGTTTACCTCTTAGCAAGCCTCGAAGTTTGAGCATAAAGAGAGAGCAGCTGCAGTGGGGCAGCTACTCCCATCACATGAAGGTGGGAGGGAAATGGCTGGACAGGGCTGGGGGTGAGCAGAGCCTTAGCTCCATCACCCCCCCCACCCCCATGCACCAGCTGCAGAGCTGAGGTGGTGCAGGGTGGGAAGTATGCTGCACTGGTGCCAAGGGGAAGTGGGGACCCAACTGGGACCTGGCCTGCTCCTGGAACAGGAACACATTTCACGCTGCCCTTGACTTAGGGCTTGTGATACGGTCTCTTCATGGTCTAGCCCCACATGGTTTTAGGACAGAGATAAAGCAGCACAATGAAAAGGGAAAATCCAGTTACTGAACTGAACGGTGTTTGGTTTAGACTCCTCCTTTAGCTGAAGCACTGCATTCTCATTTCCTCCACACCCTCTCGACTGAACTCTGCCATTGCCGCTGTGTCCCCTGGATGGCAGACTGCCCCTTCTTGGTGTCCCCACTTCCCTCGGGGAGTGGGCTGGACCCTCTCATTTGCTCCCATCTAGTTTGTAGATGCTCTTTGTTCCATGCCTTTGGGTGCCTTTCTACAAGCTTGTAAATCTGGTATCCCTGAAGGTTACATGTGTGACTAGCCACACCTGATGCCATCACCAGTGCCTCACTATTCTGTGCTTCATCCAGAAGAGCCTGTCCTGCTCTCATGGCAACCTGGGTCAGTTTTCTCCTTCTTTAAAATAAGACACTGGCAGAAGGTTAACACCATATTGCTGAGTCTCGTACAGCCTACTTGCCAGCAGACATTAATAAACTGAATCTCACGGGACTGGGGCTACCCTCATTATAATCTCATCCCCTGAGACAAAGAAACCAGTTGTCACTTGGAGTCTTGGATATCTGATGCATGCCCTGTGTGATATCCACGAAGGAGGCTATTGAATTAACGATCAGGGGCTTGCATGCATGCACGCACGCACGCACACACACACACACACACACACCACTTTCCCTGTACTCTCACAGTGTGTAAGAATTCCTGATCCCAAACACCAACATAAAGGAGGAGGAGAGGATTGTTTAAATTCCATCCAGCTGCAGGGGAGGGAAGAGAAAAAAAGATACCCAAATTCTCAGTACTTTTCTATGATAAAAACTATTTGCCAATTTTCTGGAAATGCACTTCAAGAAAATTTGCCATTACAAAAGTATCCTTTCCTTAGCTCTTGACCTACTTGCTCTATTCTGATCCTGTACCTCTGCCTGCCTGACCTAGCCACTTTGATATCACTTTCATCATATTAATATTCCCTTACATTGGGTGATTAATGACCCATTTCTTGCTTCTAGTTACAGCTGTCTTCTCATCTGACTTGGTCGCAGTCTAGCTTTCAATCCTGTCAGACATTTTACCCTCCAGGAGCACCATGAGTGAAGAGAAACCAGTGTCGTCTTGTTGTCCTGGACCGAGTCCTAACTCTATAATTGTACATCTCTCCTTTATAGTGGAGGGTTTACATTTTCCCTCAATGAAATGGCCCATTGATTGTTTCAGTGACAGAGTTCACAGCTTAATGAACTGTTAAGGATCTACTTACAAATATTAAATGATGTTCAGTAGGAAATCATAAAAGGTACCAATAGTTTCCACCTTGGACCTTACCTTTATGTGGTGATCACCCAACTTTACAGTCTCTCTTTTTGAGCTTATTCCCAGACCTCTCTAACTAACATCTACTTGTCTGTCTTGATTGTCAGTTCCTGGCTACTGCATGGTTGATTAAATCCTCTTTTAGAATTGAGAGAGAGAGAAAACACCCTTCCCCCACATCATTGATCCTACTTAAACTATGACCAACTTAACCCACTGACCTCCTCTTAAGTCAAGCCAGAACTTTGTTACCTAGGCTAGAGATGTTATAATGTTAGGCAAGAAAGATGTGGGAGGACAAAAAGTTCAGGATCATGAAATATTACAGCACACATTTCAAAACATTTCTAAATTTGTCCTTAGCACTATTGAAATTCTTCTTTGTGCCTTACAGCACTTCCTATCTAGAGCTATTGAAGTAACACATCACCTTCCTTACTTGATTTTTCTCTCTCTAATGTTTTGGGAATCTCGGAAATCTTCAGATTTCTCCCTGCTCACCAGGATCAACCAATCATAATCAGAGATAGAAAAGACCTTGTAGCGAGGCGGTGGGATATCCCACAGCCCCGCTGCGGGACAAACCTTTCCAAATCCCGCTGTGAGCGGGGCGACCGGGGCCTGCGCCCGCCCCTCAGAGATCACAGCACAGACTCGGAAGTACAAAAGCTGACCCGCAGAATTCAGTGGGGCCCCAGCCCCCGCAGCGGCCAGAGGTCTGTGGTCCCTGCTCACCGACGCTCACGCCCGGCCGGCTGAGCCTGCCCCGCTCCAGCTACCCCGAGGAGGACTGGCCGGGACCACCCCGCTTCAGCTACCCCGAGGAGGAGCCGAGCCTACCCCGAGGACCCGCTAAGCCCACCCGTGAACACTTACCCCGAGGAGCCAATGGTGGTTGACACCTCTGCTGACACCACGACGACTCGGGTACTCAATGAGGGGGAGAGTGGAAGTGGCCTGGGGATAGCCGACCCCAGTCTGGCTGCAACACTGCCAGAACCAATGTCAGTGTGTTGTGGCTTGGATCCCCACTGACAGCAGCGACTCCCCGCCACTGCTAGGGCCCCGGGCTGGGACGCAGTGGAGTGGGAGGGCCTGCATCCCCCCTGCCACCCCTCCAGGGGTGGCAGACTCCCCCTTTCCCTGGCCTGAGGAGGCCGAAACCTACTATTACTGCTCAGCCCTGCCTAAGGGCCTGAGCCTATTGACTTACTGTGTTTGCTGCCCTGCTCTGACCTCAGGGCCGGGCCTAAAACTGGAATTGCTCAGCCCTGCCTAAGGGCCTGAGCCTATTGACTTACTGTGCTTGCTGCCCAGCCCTTCCTAAGGGCCCGAGCATAGTGACTCACGTTAGTTATTGCCCCGCCCTGACCAGGACCCGGGCTTAAGGCTACCAACAGCAAGGCGGTGGGATATCCCCCGGCCCTGCTGCGGGACAAACCGCGGCCGCACCACATCACAGACCTACAGTATTAAGTCATCTTGTCCTTGCCAGTGCCCCCCTCATCTTCACTGGATTCCTATTCATCTCCAAATCTAATCCAAAACTGTCCTCCTGATTTTCAAAGTCTTCACATACTTCAAGCTACCTCTCCAATTTCATATCCACCAATTCCCTGCACTCCCTATGCTTCTCCAGTCTGGGCTTCCTCCCTTATTCCTTCTCCAACAGCAGGGTAAGGAGGTGGAGTCAGGCAGGCTCATGTTTTCACTTTGTGCTGCCATCCAAGGAACTCTGTGACCTTCTTCCCCCGTACACAGAATCATTTCCTCTCTTTGAAATTTGATTGTCAGATTTTTTCTCTTTAGCCATTCAAAGTCATTTTGTGATTCCACGTTTGAAGAACAGCATATAAAAATGTATCGTATTGTTCTCAACAAGTTTAACTCTCCTAAGATGCCAGCCATTTCCTTGGCTGTATATTGCCCTGGTAAATTATATACTGAAGCAGCCTTTGTACATTCCCCTAAAATTACATGCAATAAATATATATTTTAATTAAAAAAAACATTTTCCTGCACTAACAATCTGCCAACTGGTGTTATTGCCAACTTCAACCTCATACCAATATGTTCTAGTGGAAATGGGTCAGTGGGGCTTATTTTGAATTTGGCCAGAGTATGAAGGCCCTAACAAAGCCCTACAGTTTGAGCACTGGACCCCTCATTCCAAGAGTCACCATGAATTTGGCTCACAACCAGAATCTGAGCAAACATAAAGGTGATTTTAAAGAAGAAAGGGAACTTAAGGACCCAAATGCTCTCCAGCTGTGCACATCAGAGGTTTTCCTTTAGCTCAGCCTCCTAAATATTGTTCAAACTAAAGATATGCATCTGATGTATTTTTGGGAGCCTTTTTGCTTACACAGAGTTGGTTGGCTCTAAAAACAGCCTTGGAGTAGGAAAGACATATCTCCAAATTTGTCATTCAAAGTCTTTTCATAATTTTCTCTACAAAGCCTCTTCAACCATCAATTCATTAGTCCTCTGACCAATGATCCTCCATGAAGTATTACACCACAGAACAATGCAAATTCCTGCTCGGTGCTTCTCTTTAGAAACTCTCTCGTTAGCTTTACATTTTCAATTTCTTCATCTTTTTCATGGGGGAAAAAAATAGCCATCTTTACATTTCACTCCCCATTTGCTGTCACTCAGTCTTCCACTCTTTCCATCCTTCTCGATATAAAATCTGTCCTTCATCCCTTGTCCTCTCGTTATCTGTCTGTCTTTTGAACCAGTAAAAAGTCCCAGCCTGGGTTAACTGCAGTTTAGCGTGTGGCTGACTGTGCATACTGCAACACAGGCTGATGGCTTTCAATTGGTTTGTCTGCTCCACTGCTCTAACAGCAATTACTTTCACTCCTCTTTCTCCTTTTCCTCTGCGTCTGGAAAGACAAAGAAACCATTCCAAACCACTAGATCTCTGCATCAGCCCACTTGGAGGCAGAGGGATTCCATGGATGCAACAGAGCCACACAATGTGGAGATGCTGAGGAGCATGGATGGCAGTCTGGCACGTTGCTGCTTAGACTCCAATTGCTAGCTGCTGGACATTCACCCACAGATAAGTCTTCAATGGCCTCTGAAGCAGATAATAACTATCCAATGAAATCCTAGGAATTAGCAAGGGTTTGTCTCTCTATTATATAATGTTGGCAAGTGACTCATCTATATACTGCCATATTCAGACACAGTTGCAGATCTGGTGCCAGTGTTCTTTGCACTGCTCTATGCCACTCTCTCAATCTATCAATGCCTGACAAAGACATCCGGAGCCTGTTTCATGGCACTCTGAACTCTGATCCTGTCTGCTGCTCTCAGTGTTGCCTGCCTGTCCAAAGATCCCCCTGGTTCTTTTGGCCCTGCCTTGCTGCTCAGACCAGTGTTACCTGCCCGTATTATGCTATGTGCGCTGTCATGTCCTTCTGACCCTGGTCTTGTCTGACTGATGCTGCTAGCGCTACTCATCCTATCCTGCCTCCCTGACCCAGTCTAATGGATGTGCCAATACAACAAACTGCTGTTCCTCTGATGACTATATTGTTGAAGCAGCACTGTAATACCCAGACATGAGAGAGAACACAGGGGATACACAGAATCCTCCCTAGTGTATTTTAAACGGAGCAGATCTACCAAGATAATTCTGTTGCTCGGAGGGTGTAAGATGGAGCAGGCTTTTCATTCTGTGTTATTGCTATCTTAGAGTGCAGTACACAAACCCTTTGTGACCCACACAGAGAATATCAGCACCTGAAACTGAAACTTCACCTGATACGGAATGATCATATGAATATTTGAAAGCAAAGTGTGTTCAAAGTGGACTTCTCTTCAGGGGGAAATTGTACTGTTCAAAGCCTCTCTCCACAGCCCTCTGTGCTATATTACTCTTAACATTTTGTGCCACAACCGTCACACAGCACACTCACTTGTAAACAAAAATTCCAGTACCATTTAATGTACCAGCCAGAGAGCTAACTTTCCTCTGCTGTATCCCTACTCCCACCAGATAATTAAATCATCACAACTGGTCTTCAAACACACACTCTGGCTTTTGCTATGCCAGGGGCTTGTGCTCTCACATGGTTGCACCTAGGAATGAATCAGGAGTGCTGGTCTAGGTCTAACTCTGGACTACACAGAAACAGCAAGAAAAAACCTGAGAAGGACCAAAACCCCCAGTACCATTAGCACTTTGAAATGAGCCTGACAGCCACCCAGCTGCTTTCCCTGCAAAGTGCCTGGAGAACTCATGACTGTAATAACAAACTGCTCATTCTGCCTGTGAGCAGAATATGTATCATAGGCAGGAGCTCTTCTGGCTCAGTCAGACTGAGCTGGCAAATTTCAGGAACTGATGGGTCCTTCAGCAAAAGACTGAACGGAATTCTTATACTCCTGGTGGGCAACAGAGATCCTTACCCCTCCTGGGAAGGGCATCTCCCTTTCTTCCTCCCCTACACTGAAACACAAATGAAAACCCGCTGACCTGGAAGAGGTCAGGGGTGGAGCAAAGTACAGCCCAGGAGGGCAGACTGAATGACTCAGAGGGGAGAGCAGAGCTAGGGGATCAGTTGAGGTAAGAGGCAAAGAGGAATCATAGCAGGAAAAGGTGGGGTGGTCAAAGAATTAAAACAGAGTGTAAGATTTTTAAAAAAAAATATTTTGAAAAAGTGGTGGTAAAATAGCTCAGGATGGAAGGAAGACTCTGAAAAATAAAATAGTTACAGAAAATAATATATTGAAATTTGAAAAGTGTAAAATAGGCAAATAGACACTGAAAGACAGGGAAGAAAAAATGCATTAAGTTATAGAAGAAAAAGGGAAGTGCGTGAACAGAAGAGACAGACTTCCATAGTAAATAAAACAGTACTAAATCTCTCCATGGGTTCCATGGCAGTCTGTCTGAGGCATGACACAAGATTTCACAAGAGGGCCTTCAAAACCTAGGGTGAGCCCTGCCCACTTTTCCAAAGCCCAGACCATGCGCTAACTTTGTAACACACACATTTTAACTGGAGTGAGCTTCACAAGAACCAAGTTCAGCTCCCTGCTCTGGCACCAGCTTCCCCGTGTGATCTGGAGCAAGTCATTTATACTCTCTGTGCATCGGTTCCCCCTCTGTACAATAGGGAAGATAGTACTTCACTACCTCACCAGGCAGATGTGAGGATAAATACATTAAAAGACTAAGAGGCACACAAATGCAATGGTAATGGGAACCATACATTACCTTAGAGAGGCAAGGTGGGTGAGATAATATCTTTTATTGGACCAACTTCTGTTGGTGAAAGAGACAAACTTTCAAACTACACAGAACTCGTCTTCAGGTATGTGTGGCTCGAAAGCTTGTCTCTGTCACCAATAGAAGTCAGTCCAATAAAAGATATTACCTCACCAACCTTGTCACTCTAGTACCCTGGGACCAACACAGCTAAAACACTGCAAACACATAATACCATAGACAGATATACGCAATCAGCACCATTGCTGCAAAATCCTTCATGTATCATTTTGTTTTTCTTGGTCTATAAGAATTTTTCCAATAGGGTATGGAGATTTAAAAAGACAAGAACAAGGATCAGGTCAATCTGGCTAAAAAATAAGTCATCTTTGGGAACTGTCAGTTATAAATCCTATCCAACTCATGAGTTCCTTTTATCAGCTGGGGTGAGGAAAAGGGAGATGAAGAGAAAAGAGCAGGAAGGAAGCCAGATCAGGAGCAGCAGGGCTATATCACAATAGCAAGTCTCACTGTGAAGAATGGGTCTTGGTATAGATGCCATTTTGGAGAAACAATGATATAAAGTGGGATTTTGTAAGTAAGGACCATGATTCTTAATACCTTCTGCTGACTCTCTTGGCTTAAAGACGCTATTTAAAAATACTGGACTGACTGCAGAAAAAGGAGAAAGATATTGAAGTCTCCTCCCCACCTCCTTTGCTATTGGTAGCTCATTACTTTTCAAATTATGCACAAAGAGAAAGATTTGGCTCCTCTCCATCTTTAATTAAGGACTGCCTCTCAGCCAGCACTGTCCAACCCTCTATGCCTAGGTGAAGGCTCCAACAGTCCCCCTGTGAAGGGAGATGCACTGTCAGAATGGCAGAGACTTGCTGAGCCACTGAACTCGGAGTGAATGACTTTCATGAGATGTGAAAGGGGAGCCCATCACACTGCTTGTGCTGGATAATTTATTAAATCAAAATGTGCTCTGTCAGGGCTCCTCTGCACTGAAATAGATGCTGTTGGATGTGGTTCATAGAGTCGGCAACGGACACAGTTATCATTATATAAATAGTCCATCAGATGCTTTGACCACCTCACTGCTTTTCACCTTGAGTTTTTGCCCCCATGTAATATGGAGACAAGCGCTTCAGGGCAGCTTCTCTTCTGTCTTCAACACATCCATAACCTATCAGTAAGAGCATTCCTCGGTCTCTGCCTCCACTCAGTTTCGAAGAGAAGATGACATTTCCGAAGGGACGAGGATTATATTGTGTTCTTTATTTCATAAACTACACCCTCAGGAACAGAGATTATAAATTCATCATCTCCAGTTCTAGAAAAAAAGCATGTCTTCTCCTTGATCTAGAATCAGATTACTGCTTGTTTCTAGAAATACTGATTCCTGCCATGGCACTCAAATCTAGATTGTGAATTCTGTAGAACCCGCCCCCCGCTTCTAGAACCAGCAATTTTAGTACCTTGTCTGAGAGAGAGTTAATTCACCTGTTCTAACACAACAGATCCATAATTTCTAAACTTGTGGTTTCTAAAAAGAATAACCCTTCCTTGCAACAAGCACAGGTAAAATTTACTTTGTGCAGTGTCGCGGGTACACACAAGGACCAATTCTACCATCTGATATACGGACACAATTCTCATTAAAGTTAATAGGAGCTGCAGTCATGCATTGGAGAGAAGAATAAAGTCCATAGATTCGAAAGATATTGGATTTCTGAGCTAATTATAGTTGAGGCTATGATTTTGGCATGGAAATTTTCAAGAAAATTTCACAGCAGAGGTGTGGAAGAAAAACCTATAAGTCACAGAAAAGTCACCAAATAATGTAGTTTTCAGTACCTTAACATATACAAGAGCAGAGTAGGGGTGCTGAAAGGTAAGTCCAGGGGTGCCTAGCACACAGGGTCACAGTATACTCAGGTTTGGCCCTGCCATCACTCCATAGATGGAGACAAGCCTTAGTGGCACTATGACCCCAGTAACAAGAGTGCAATTCCACAACCTTTGTAATCCAAATCAAATGCATTTTCCCAGCCATTTCCAAAGCAGTGGGAGCCCAATTTCATGGACTTTATCCAAATTCACGATTTCCATGACCACTATAACCTCTGTGACAAAACTGTAGTCCCAACCCTAGTTTATCATTGTAAGATGCTGGCTGTTCCCCAGCCCACAAAGGACCTAGTGACAAACCCAGGGTCTCTTTCCAGACAGAGTTTTATTTTCCAAATGTAACAAAAACACAAACAACCCTTCTTAAGCTACAGCTCTCAGAGGATTTTCCCCTTTGCCTCTCTCAGTCCTGCTTCAGGGCCTGGTGCAGGTTCTTCCTTGTCTTTTTCACTAAACACCACATCTCAGGACTTTATCCCTGGAGGCCCTTTTTCCTCAGTGGGTTCCCACTGTCTTGCCTCCCAGGGAACTCTCACTAGGAAGCTCCTATTGTTCCGCCCTCCTTATTGACAGCTTGGGTGCCATTTCATTAGAGGCATCGTTCAACGTGGTAGGCTTACATATCCAAATATGCACCTAAAAGATTTTAAGAATCAAGACCAATAAGTCTTTCTTCTCCTCTATCCTCCATGATTCCATGAACTGAATGCAATGAAAACCTATTGCTGGAAAACTGTACTCATTTGCTCAGTCCAGAAGCCTGAAAGTTCCCTGAGAAATTATCATCATGAACGAACTTACAGAACGCATGGACAAAAAAAATATTACCTTTTACAATGGGCTGTTTGTGTCCTCTGCCAGTCGCAGTCACCATGACGTGTGCGACGCTAATATAAGGGATTATGAAAGAGTACACCAGTGTGGTATAAGGAAGTATTAACTAGTTCAAATTTGTTTCAACCACATTTTAACAGGAAGAAAAAATTTAATGAGAACTATTCACACCATTTCGTTGTGATACAACACAAGATTCCATTCTGTTCTGTTCCCCTCTCAGTACAACACAATTTTCTCTCACTCCCAAAGGATGACATAAATGTTCATTTCACCCTTTTATTTAGCCTCCTGTTTAACTTGCAGAGGGTTTCATCCAAGTAAACAGGGAGCAGAAGGCAAACATAGTCCCAAAGAGAGCATGTTCCTTGTACATTTGGACTTTCATGCATTTATAGCTTGACTAGAATTTATAGCATGAATTTTCACAACCCCGCATACAAAAGAAACACACACACATTAAACTGCTGGGGGATTTTTATGCAGATTGTTTCTGCACTGGACTTCTGAGGTTCACAAAATATCCCTCATTTCCCACCTCTGGCAGCAAACATACTCATACAGTGGACGGGTTTCACTTCCACATACCCAACAGCTGCTTCCTGCTGAGATCAGAAGCCATACAGGGGGCCATTTGACTCAACATAACCCCCAGATGGCATTTCTACCCTTTGTCATTGCTTCTTTGGACACATTTTTAACATAAATAAATCCACTTCCTTGCTACCTTTCTGGAAACTCTTCCACTCAAGGCCTGAGTAAAAACATAAGAACTCTTCTATTTTTCCTAGTCCCCGAAACACAGACAGACATTGCAATCCCACTATGATTCAGTCTTCAATATTTTAAATGTTTCTTCTGCATGTGTATTGTTTTTACATAAAAATAACAAAAAAGCCAGAATCCAACATCCCAACTCTCTACTGAAGAATCCAACTTTAAAAATATCAGATAGAATTATGATTATTTCTATTTGGGTCACTGTGTAATTGTTATAACTTCACACAATTTAGACACAAAATTCTTTAGGGAAGGTGAAAAAAACAAGCAAACACTTTAAAATAGCTCTCTGCCTTGGCTACTAAAAAAGTGCAGTTTCTCTCCAGTCCAGATTGTCTGCACACACTCCTCTTTTTTGTCACTCAGTGTGTCTCCTTTTCTAAGTTCTTCAGTTCCTGGTAAAGTAGTTCTGATCTATTCAATAAAAAAAAAGTGTGGGGTACTGCCTGATATTATTTCCCATTAAACTTGCTATCAACTGGCTCTATGCCAACACCAAACCCCGTTCTAGATACAGACTTCAGCCCCACTTTTCCCTCTAAAAAAGCCTGCCAGCCCCTTTCACACTCTTTTCAGTCATTTCCCAAACTAATGCTGACTTATAGTTTTAATTACTGAAGCCCATTTGCTGGGGAAGCACTTCGCAATGAAAGCAGCTATTATAGAAGCCGTATTTACTATGATTGTTCCTGGATTGACAACAGGCCAAAGTAAGATGCCAAAGTAACAACACAGCCTGTTGGTTCACAGCACCAGAGAAACACCCAAGCCACCTAGTAAACTAGGGCCAGGGCATCAGCCGCCACCTCACCCTCACGTTCAGTCACATTCCCTTGCTTTGACAGTGTGGAAAAACAGCCTTCAATCAATAATTTGGTGTGAGGTGTATTTCTACATATCAGCAAGTCTTCCCTCAATAAAGGTTCTGCTCTGATCACACAAATCATATAGGAAGTCCTTCCCTGGCAGGTATAATTTGAGAAGACTTTAACACACTGGTAAATTGGAGTGATTTGAATGTGGGGAAAAAGCCAGCACAATTTAAGCCAACCAACAATGGATATATTAAACTGATTGGTCTTATTTCAGGACATGCTGTCCCATTTAAAGTCCATTTTAGGAACTGGGGGTGGGGCAGATTTTTAAAGGTATCGAGACACCTAAAGATGCAGATGGGTGCCTAATGGGATTTACCAAGGGAAGGCAAAACAACCTCTTAATCTGGGGATGAGAGATATTATTTGGCCAAATGATTGACTTAAAAACCTGCACAACTGGAAAATAAGGGGGCTTGAGTTCTATTGCCTTTGGAGAAAGGTGCTTCATGAGCTACTGCATGATTTAAAAACTATTATTCTTCAATAGTACAAGAAGCAGGGGAAGCACTACTTTCAAACTATATCCACACTGTTTCTGTATCAATTTAGTTTCTATTTAGTTGGACAAACACGGCATCATATTTTTTTAATTCACACTTCCCATTGGAGTACAACAGCATTAATTAAAAGGAGGGGAATGTTTTTTCCCCTCAAAATTTAGCAAGTTATATAAAAATCAACTTTTAAAACTATGTTCTAAAGGTTTCACAAAATCTCTAAGCCCCAGCAGCTCCCTGCAGCCCTGGGCCTCGTTCTTCTACTGTCTTCTACAAAGGCTCTACAAGTACAGGGAAAGGCATATTGATTGTCCTTGTGTAATCTCCCTGCTGTCCATTCATCACTGAACCTGAAATTTGTCAATCACATGGAGATTGACACTTTGACATCATTGGTAGCTGCTGCTTTTCCAGAGCCTATGAATCCTTCTGTCTAATTTAACTCTTTGGTGTCCACCCTTACAGTACAAGTCGGTCCTATGTATGTGCATCCAGAGTCCTGCATCTCTATATGATATTAAGATAAAAGTTTTGTGCAGATTTTTTTATTTTAAGATCAACTTGAAAACAAAGTGAAAGGGTTTTTTCCTAGCGAGGGGCAAAAGGGATGGATTAATTAAAAACAGGTAGGGGTGGACTTACTTTCACCTGTGGAGACCTGGGTTCAAAAGTCAAGCCTTGAGTAACCTGTGAAAATGGGTTTGATTTGGGTAATTGGAATCAAGCGCCCCTTACAGGCTCTGTTTAAAACCAAGTCTCAACTGGGCAAGTTCAATCTTTTTGGTTCCCAACATACCTTCCTCTGCTCCTAAGGCCACCTCCCTCTGACATCATCACACCACAGGCCTGGATTTCCTCCATTCCACATAACAATCATCAGAGAGATGGGGCACAGTGGTCTTTATTCTCCTGCAACTCCTTCCACTCTTGGATGGGGGGAGACAGTTGGCTACTACTTTGAGACCTGGAGGGAGACTACCAAACAGGGACACCATTCCAAGCTGTTTTCTGAGTGTATAGTAGGTGTCTTCCCAATAGGCCAGCAGAGATTGACACAGTCCCAATTCCCATTACTGCTTCCCCACCTCCTCCTTCCCCCATCTCTTCTATAATTTCCTAGTAATCACAGAATGGTGTCAGATACAGCCAGTTTGAGGAGGAGGGGTCAGAAACACTTACAACCCCCCCCTCCAGAAGACCTCATGAAGTTCTGGAGCAGTTATGGATATCCCAGATGATCTCAGGAGAAGAGAAAATGTATAAAGAGCTGGTAAATGGGATGATGGGAGGGAGGAACCGAAGCATGTAGAGAAGAGAGGGAAATGTTCTTGTGAGATTTCCATCAGTTTGGTTCTGATGCTCCAATCCAGATCCTAAATGGAGCTTTGACTAAGAAGGGAACCCAAATCCTGAATATTAACCTTTTGCAAGGAGTGTCTAGATCCAGACATTGTCACCTGGACCCATCCCTGATTTTAGCAAGCTAGTGGGGCTGGCTAGCTGAATGGCAGAAGCTGGAGGTTTGAGAGCTGGTTTACTGCATTCTCCGAGTCACTAGGAACATTGGTAGTCTGGGTTCTGCATATTTATTTCACGCTTCTCTGTCAAGGTTGATTCCCCACTCTGGCACTTCGAGTGTAGAAGGTGGGGGCCCGCAAGGATTTTAAAAAATACTTGCCACTCCAGGCTTGTATTAAACTCCCAAGGTTAGAGCTTCTCTGACCTTGGATGGGTAGATGCTGCCACAACGCAAATGCAAAAAACAACAACAAAAAAAACAAAAACAAAAACAAAAACAAAAACAAAACCTTTTTGAGAACCCAGAAATGCGCACTTGGGAATTCCTTCCTGTGGGGTACCCTCAAGCCCTTTGAGCCCCTCTCCCCTCCAGGGAAGAGCTGAAAAAGAAAACAAAGGAAATCAGCTGTTGCCACCAACATATGCAGCAATTAAAGAGAATATGCACAAACCTCTTAGGGACACAAAAATCCAATCCTTTCTTAAAAAGGGTAAATTCCAGAAAATACATGTAGAACTTAGGCTTTTTGCTAGATCCAAAAAAATAAAAAAAAAATAAAAAAAATAAAAATAAAAAACTTACAAAAATTAAGCATCAAAATACCTCTCCTGTGGTTCAGCTTAAAGGTTACAAGCAAAAGAAAAGCACCTGGGGTTACCACCGAGGAATCCACAACCCAGTAAGAAATAAAAGAATTAACCCTAATCGTGTCTTCCTAGACCTTCCCTGACTTATTACATATCAGAGGCTTCAGATAAGCAATCTCTAAGTATGATCTCATGGTTCCTCCGTACTTGGCTTAAAGCTTCCTACATCATAGTTCAGCCCAGTTCCTGCTTTGTGTCTCCTCTCTCCCGAGAACAACAAACAGACAAAGGGAACGTTTTTTCCCCAATTTTAAAAAGTTCTAGCCCTCCCATTGGTTCTTTTGGTCAGGTGCCCACTTCTTTCCTTTTACCTGTGGGCTTTTTAACCCTTTACAGGTAAAACAAGTAGAGAACAGCAACCAAGAGAGATTTTATACCTAATTGTCTGGATGTCCATAAAAGGAAGCTATCCCCCTCTTTTTCATTTATCACATCCTCCATTTTAGAACACAAGCAAAGTTATTCAAAGGGGAAGAGGAGGTTATTAGTTTAGCTTAATAATATTACAAAGGAGGATGGGGACATTTGGAAAGAATAAAACATACCATGTCACCACAGACCATAGATTGGATCCTCATCTCAACTGTTCTACCAGCACAAAGCTGCCCTAAAGCCCGCTTAACCAGCCAAAGGAGGATCTGACCTGTGTAAAAGGATTCTCAGTGCAGCAAGCGCGTGCCTGGGGCAGGAAGCCAGGCTGGGGGGGCGGGGGGCAGTGTGCCGGTTGCTGTGAGGGCAGGAGTCAGAAAGCCTTCGGCGGCGTTTCTGTGGGAGGTCCACTGGTCCCGCGGTTTTGGCGGCAATTTGGTAGCAGGTATGCCAAAGGCGCAGGACCGGCAGATCACCCGCAGAACCACCGCCAAATCGGCGTTACTGACTGACCTCCCACAGAAATGCCACCGAAGACTCTCTGACTGCCATGCTTGGGGTGGCAAAAAACAAAGCTGCCTCTGGGTAGTACTGAGCTGCCCTTCCCCCTACTGCCAGTACAGGGGATGGGGCTGGGGGAAAGAGCACCTTGGCCAACTCATCCGTGCACCCCAGGAATCCCAGATTGCTGTAACAACTGCTTGGGATCCCTGGCAACCAGTGTAAGTTAGCAGCCTTTAGTCAGCTCTCATATCTGTGATGGGGGACTGGCCCAGCACAGAACAGCCCCAACACAAGGGGAGCACCCACATCCTCCTCAGTTGCTCCAAGTCACAACTCAGGATACAGGCCCATAAATGAAACATCAAAACCTGAATGATTTGTTTATGCCATTTGAAAAAGGGAAACATGATTGAGTTTTGCATACACCAAACCACAACTGTCCAAGTCCTTCTCCATTGGATATGGATTAGTCCGCAGTGCTGTAGGTTCTTCTCATTACCTGATTTCACAAAATGCTAGTGGTACTTTTATCATACACACTATTTAGACATTACCCCCATAATCACTGGAAGTTATTCTATAGGCTTCCTTCATTCTGATTTATGGTGTTCAAGCATGCAAAAGTGCAGAGGCACAAGCATGTGTATTTACCATCCCACAAGCTTTTAGGGTAGCAGAATGAAACCAATTTTGTAGTTCTCACCCCTTGTAAATACACATAGCATCACATGGCAGGCCAGGAGATGTGGGGAAAGACCCAATTTGAAACAGATTCCCACTGATGAGTAAGTCACTGGATTTGGGTTTTACATATTGGGAGGTGGGTGGGGGAGGATATTAAGTTAGTCTATTGGTGTCTAGTTAATTATGAAAATCCTGCTGTTAAAATGCCATTAAAATCACCATATCTTAGGTGGATTCAGTAGCTGCTACTATAAAAACGTGCTGCTCTCCATGATCTGATCCTGCAAAATACTAAACAACCTCCATTCCCACTGACTTCAAGAGGAGTTAAAGGAACATGTAGAAGGGTTCGGATGGGTTCATCGTTCTCCGGGTTGGCGGGGAACCAGACGGCCTCACTATGTCCATCGGGTTATTTTGGGGAAACTAGCCTGGCCGCAGGGTTTCCCGCCATGGCAACAGTAGAGACCAACAAACAGCTCTACTCCGCAGACCCAGGCCCTAGTTCAGGGCAGGGCAGGGCAGTCGAGAGTCTTTGGTTCAGGCCCTTAGGCAGGGGCTGAGCAAACAAATGAGTTCAGGAGGCCTAGGCCCTGGCTTTAAAGGGCCTGGGAAGAGGGGGAGACTGCCACCCACATGTTGGGTGGCAGGGAGGACGCAGGTCCACCCACTCCACTGCATCCCAGCCCGGGGCCCTAACAGCAGCAGACAGCCTGCTGCTATGTCAGTGGGGATCCTGGCCGCAACACACTGACATCGGTTCTGATGTGCTGCAGCCAGATTTGGGTCGGCTGCTCATGGGCTACTTCCTACCTCCCCCTCTAGAGGTAACCTGCATCTGGACGGTGTCCTCCACAGAATCAAGCACCATGGGCTCCTCAGGGTACCTGGCAAGCGGCAGGCTTGGCAGCTCCTCTGGGTAGCTTGCCACAGGCAGGCTTAACAGCTTCTCCGGGGTCTGGTCACCATCAGGCCTCAGCTGGTCTGGCCAGTCCACGGGTCATTCGCAGACTGCAAGAGCCTCCCCATCGGTAGCTAGGCCACAGGCATCTGGCTTCTTCAGTGGCCGGGCCTCTAGTGAGCTTTGGGGTTGGGCTTTTGTACTTCCTGTCCTGCTTCCTGACCTCTGTGGCTGGGTGCAAGCTCCACTGGCTCTGCCCACTTTGACGTCTGGAGGGGCTCGTTCCCCTCCGGGGTGGCGGGAAACCAGATCGCCTTGCTACAGTACTCCATATCTAACAAGCGGTGCTCGGCACCATACAATTGGTTCCCAACTAAGGAACTGGTTGCTGAGGTTCTGTTCTGAAATGCAGCTCCTCTTTCCCTCAGCTTCAGTTCTCAGAGTTCTGTATAAATCTGAGTTACATGAAACCAATTTTTTTCAGAGAAATTTCACTATTTCTATAGCAAAAACAGCTTTCTGAGGCAAGATGATTGTTCTCCACCTGCAAAAACTGCCTTTCCTTTCCCAAAAAGACTGTGGGTGAAAATGAAAGTGTTTAGCTTTCTGTTAGAGTCCCAAACCCAAAGATTATTCTCCAGCTATATCAGTGCTGAGCATTTTCTTACACAGCTCTGCTAACAGTCCCAATTTCTTATTAGCAAACCAATAGACATTTTTCATCTCAGTGGTGTCACCTGAGCTACTGTGTCATTCCAGGAGCTGTAGGTTAGGGGGAAAAGGGCTCCCATTGGTGGAACAGAAGATGAGGAAGCTCAGAACTGAATGAACAGAGACTGTCAACCAATCCCCAGGTTGATGGGGGGGGGGGGATCTTTAGGTGAAAGCTGAGTCCAGTTAGCAGGGCAGTGGGAGAGAGAAGCCAATGTGAAACATTAGGGAAGAAGTACTCAGCTCATGGTAGGTACTGTGGTGAAGATGTAGAACAGCCTGGAGTCAAAACACCAAGAATATAGGGCCAGATCCTCAGCTGGCATATCCTGAATCTCTCACCTTGCCCACCACATGATTCAGGTTACCCAACAATGAAAGCTCTGGTTCTCACACACTAGTAGCATTTCCCCAAACCATTGGTGGTCACTCTGTGCCTGGGCCATAGGGGGCCCCACTTGTGTGGCCTTGCACAGTCATGGACAGCAGCAGTCACAGGGTGCCTTGCAGTCTGGAACACTGGGGCTGCTTTCTCCCCAGGGGGCAGGATGCTGAAAACAGGATGAGATGGGGAGGAACAATAGTTAAAATGGTACAATGGGGTTCTGAGAGTTGTAAATGCATCAACTAATGTTCAGCCAGCTTCAGTTTCTCTCTTTCTAGAGGTTAGCGAGGCTCTGAACACCCAAACACTAGTTTTGCTGCCTTCCCATTACCTGGTGCACCCTGGATGGTTCCAGGAAATCAATCTACCTTAGCCCAGAGAGCACCCCTAAATGAAAAGTCTTATCTAGAACAAGTCATGTTATATAACAAGTCACTTGCTTTGCCTGGAAAATGAAAGATGATGAGGCAGAGTCCTCGGGACAGAGGGTATCTCCATAAATCTGTCACTAAAGGAGTCGTGTATTACTTTGCTGAATTAATGATCTGTCCTTCAAACGGAGTCCTGACCTCAACTGCTGAGCATCACCAACCTGCCAAGGCAGCTAATGAACTTCGATAAGGGAGAGATTCTGTACAGCAGTGCGAGAAGGCTGGTTGCAGTCTGATTTTTGGATGGCGTTCAGTGTTAACTGGCATGTACCCACACAACCATCATTATTTTCACTACTGCTCCCCTACTAGAACCTCTCTCTTGTTCTTTCAGGCTCAGATGTTATTTATTTTCTCTTCGTTTTAGTATTGTTGACCCTGTTTGTGAGGAATCAAGAAAGGTTTTGACTCTGAGTTTGGGCACGTTAATTGCTTGTTAGGAGATAAATAAGTGGACTTAGATCAAGGACAGTTTTTTTCCTAACTGAATTCCACTTACAATATGCACAGGGATCCCTATTGCCCTGAACAATGTTGGATATAACCAAAATCATCTGCAAAGCTTACACTGCACAGGTGTAGCCCCACATGCAGAATTCCAAGAAAAACAGCCTGCAGCCAGTCTCCTTGCCCCCTCCAAGATTTTTTTCACGATATTGATTCTATGGCCATGACCTCTCTAGGGAAACATGCAGAAAAATTCCCATCATTGCTATACATGGTTCTGCCGCACTAATGGAAGCCCTAGTGTAGACAAGCCTCTGGTGGCTTCTGATATTGCTATCTCCATACCGGTTAAGTGTAGAGCTTAGAGAAAGTTTTAAAATTTGGATTTTTCAATGAAATTATTCATTAAAATTTGAATTTCAAAAAAATTGTCAAAACAGTTATTTTCATGGATAGAACTATATTAATTGACTCAGGAAAAACAAATTTTAAAAAGGATCTCTCCATTGAGGGAAGAAATCTTTAAATTAGTATGCAACCAAGCCAGCCAGCTAGCTGGAAACAATGGACTCCTCAGCTATGCCAACCAAGAAAGAAAGGCATATGGATGAGAACATTGGATTCTATATGATTTCAGACTTCAATATCTTTGTAACCGAACAGTATGTGATTACACCTTAAGACTTATTTTATATGGTTAATCTTGTAGTTTTATTGTTTTCCTGTCATGAGAACCTTGTGCTCGTAGATAGCTGCATAAATAAGAGCGTCTGCAGTATATCCTGACGAACAATCTAATGCACATCTAACACAGGTGGGGGGCTGAAATGGACAATGTCAACTTACGATTCAGAATTTTTTTCAAAAATGTCCTTCCCAGTGATATTAACACCATAACTTATTAAAACAGAAAGAATGATAAACATCCAGTTTACTTGTTGCTCTACTTTCACAGTATGGACAATAAAAACAGACTAAATTAGTAGATAATAGAGATAGTGTTGCCTAGACACTAGCAAACTCAGGAGACCTGGTTCTATTCCCAGCTCTGCCACTGGTCTTCTGGTTGACCTGGGACAGGTCACTTCCCATCCCTGTGCCTCAGTTTCCCCATCTGTCAAGTGGAGATAGTGAGGTTTATCTTCTTTTGTAAAGCACCTTGAGATCTACTGATGAGACATGCTGTATAAGAGCTAGCTAGCTATTATTATTATTCATTTTCACTTTTGCTTACAGTCACTTGCTAATTCAATTAACTTCCTGATACCCATATGTTATACAGCTTTGCAAAATTATCATGAAAATTTACCTGCCTAGGCACAAAATCTACTCATTGACTTTTACTATAATGATTAAGGATAATGATGAATTAATGATGTTTTATTTGACTGCCAGAAAACTATTCGCCCTGTGCGAATAGAATTTTGCAAGGATGCATTAACAGACTGTTTCAGTGTTTCGAATATAGAACACGAGAAGGTAACATATTCCTTCAAAAAAAATTATTGACATGGAAATTTTAAAGAGACTTGATTCTAAAGAAGTCAGAGTCATTTCTATTCATTCTTATTTTTATAAAATTTAAATGTTGAGCCTAAATTGACTTGCCAGCATGAGTTTAATGAATCATGAATTTAAAGTACCTTTCTCTTAAGTCGAACAGACAGAGGGCTAGTCATCTACAATTGTGATTTCGTAACTAGCTAGAGGAAGCATCCTCTTAACAAGTTACAAGTAACTGCTCAGGCTGTGGCCACATCATAGCTTTTCTGCCATTAAAACTAAACTTGTGCACCCAGACGTACCATTTGTATTAGTGCATTCTGCAGATATATGGGTAACTATCCCCTAATGCGTCAGCAGGGGATAGAGTGCCCCAAAGACATGAACATAGGGCACTACCAGCAACAGATGGGGCAATGCACTCTGGGGTGTCACAATCTGGCCAATCCCATTCCATAGGCACTGTTAGGAGGTCCACAAATAGAGCATGCTGTGCTAGTAATAGATTCCTGTGAGCTTAGCCTTCGTCTCTGGCATGGATGAAACACTGTTAGCAGATGAGGTTACTAACCAAGCTTCAGTCATGTTGTTGTTTGTGGACACAAACCACTTCAGTAATTGGTTACAACTCAGTTATAAGCAGAAGCAGGGAACCTAGAGGTTTTATCCCAAAATACAGTTTTCTGGAAATCTTTGGTTTAAGCCAAAGGCAGAGTGAGGGACTCAGACTGAGGGAGCAACATTCCTTTATCCCATCTCAGGATACAGATTACTGGGAGTCTTCATTGCTTTGTGTTTCAACACTACACCTGATACTGCTCTTGTGCTGGGGTAAATGAGGAGCGAAATAAAAGATATGCCACTTGAAACTGGAGTAAATGAGATTAGAATTAGGCCCAACATGCTTCAACTTGTTCTCTGTCCATTCACTTGGTGCTCCATACATACCTTTAAATTCAAATCCTTCTCTTCTACTGGGCACTTAATCTGTCCATGAATGTGCTGCTCCTCAGACCTCAGCAACACTACCATACTGGAAAGTGCTGAGGTTATCAGGAGGGATGACAGATGGACAGTTTCAAAAATATTTTTAAATTCCTGTGTTTTCAGCTTTCCCAAAAAATGCAAAAACAGATTAATCGCTTGTGGCTTTGATGTGTTCTTAATGATTGTCTCCTACAGTAGCTGCCTCCCTCCCCCCACAGCTAGATCCATGGGCAGTGACTAAGTTATTGGCATATTCAAGCAAATCCAAGAGTCTTTGCATGTGTCTGACTGTGACTATCAATTCACAACACACACACACACACACACACACACCGACCCCAAAGCATTTTTGGTTTCTTCCCACTATATCTTAACAGGGTATTGGTTGGACCAGCACAGACGAAGACTGTTACACTAGCCAGGTGATGGGACACATTCCCAAAACAGGTTAATGGCTACTTTGTAAGAAAGGAATAAAACAAAAGTATAAACATAGCATGTGTAAAGCTGAAATTTTGGGATTGTTTGCTTGCTTTTAAAAAAATCAGCCATGGGGTTTTAATAGAGTAGAGAGCCTGATGTGAACATGAGCAAACTTAGCTGACCTGTAAAATGTATACATGCTCATTTGGTTTGCAGATATGGGCCAGAAGACAGAAAAATATTTCTAATCTAGGCACAGTCTGTTTTGTATAGCAGTTTACAAGCTAAAAGAAAATACCTAAAAGTGAAGTGAAATGAAAAGTCACATTTCTTCAAAGCTAAAACGTAGGCTTCCCATATGTCTGTAATACTGTTCTGAGTTCCTTTTCACACCGACTAGAGCAGTGATACTGATACCTCAGTGGTTCAGGAGCCAAATCAGCAATCAACATTACCCAAAAGAGCCACGGTAGTGTGAATGTATTGTTCCATTTACTATAGTACTATAGATTCATATTTAAACAGTATGACAGGGGAAATATTTAGTTTACATACATTATTCTCACAGAAAAATGACTATTATTTTATCAACTGCAATTGGTTAATAACACAGTAAAAGCATCCTGATTGGTTAATAATTAAATCACACAATGTTTTAATATTATGTGGTATTGTTTTTAAAAGGATCGTCCACTTGAGGGGAAGGAGGAGGAGAAGCTATTACGAATTCTTCTATGACATAAAAATCCATCGAAATTCAAAGTAAAGAATGGATGTGTGAGAAAACCAGGCCACAACAAAGAACTTGAGATCGCTTGGGAACCTCTCAGAGCACAGAGAACAGGCCAAGCAGGGTTCATGGCTAAACTCTTGTCAGCATCCAGCCTTTTGGCAAGAAGAGTAACCTCTAGGCTGAGAGCATTTACAGAATACTCCCCAAAAGTCAGAGGGATGAGAAAGGCCATGTTCACACCACAAATTTCCCTCAACCCTAAACATTTTTCAAGGCCAATCCATGGCTGTGCTTCAGGGAACTTGATTTTAGAAGCACAAGGCAACCTGTGTGGAAAGAGAGAAATGTTGTTGGAAATTCTGTTCACACATGATGTAGCTGAGCATAACAGGTTGCCAAAAGCAATGAAAACATGCAGTATCACATAAGGGCTGAGTCTACACTAGATTTATTGGGACGTTTCCCACTGTTCCATTATTACCAGTGCAACTCCTAATGTAGGCAGTAGTACTAACATAGGCAGGGCATTGGGGATATAACTACTGCATAGTCTAATGCTCCTTAGAGCAGGCCTACAGATCAATAGGCAAAAATGCTTGTGATCATCGGTGTTTTGTTTACACTTGTGTTCCCAGCATTGCCAACACTAGGGGGAAATTTCCCCCCAAAATCTAGTGCATAAAAAGCCGAGGAGGAACCTGCCCCTCTACCCAACATCTCCAGGCCTCACGCTGGCCAATAGGAACAAATGAAAGGGATAGGAGCAGCAAAGCTGTCAATTAGGAGCACAGGCAAAAGCTATAATTTTGCAAGTGGGAAAACTAAGTGTCATTATTAATGGAAATACTCATTTATCCCAAGACAAACTCAACAGCCGCGCCAGCGGAGAAATATAAAGGTGATAGCTATATACCGAGCAGCACTCGTAAAATGACATTCCAGAAGATTAGCCTGCAGAATGGATCTTGGGAGAGGAGTAATTGGATAACAGAGCCTTTCACTTCTAGGTCATGGGTTTGAATGCAGCACAGGTCAGCAGTTGCAGAAAGTCTTTGCCATCTGAAGGCTGCCTGGTGGCCTCTGTGAAATGATTTTGTGGTCCCAGTCTAGTTCCCAGTGAATCAGTGTCTACATCACAAAAAACCCACCACTGCAATTTGCTCTGATTGATATCCCTGTGTGACAGGTCAGCATCAGTCAGTTAATACTGTATGTATATCAGAAAAAAATGTTTAAAAAGGAATTACACAAATGTACTATCCCAGTATCTTTAAAAGTAGATTGAGCTGGATTCAGACTAAAACTTCCAGACAGGGACAACAGACATGAAAGCCAGGATCAAGCCATCCTGACCCTTCAGGCTGATTGAGGTCCAGGCAATATCAAAGACATCTTTGAATCACTAGGCTTTGAGAAAGAAAACTCTGAAGTAACTCCAGAGTGAGATGAGGGAAGGGTGGGAATTCTGAACAGATATAGGGTACAATAGTCATTGCATGGTGGACGCAGATTGTTACACTTCAGCAAACAGGAGACCCCTGCTCAAACACTTCATTGCTGAAATGCTGCTGTAACCTAGCCCTGCACCCTGCATACTTGATATGCCACTGGATTCTGTTCAAACCGCCATTATTAAAAGGCATCACAAAGCATGAAGGGCTGGGATCCCAGAGAACAAGAGAGAGGAAGGACGACATAGGACACCTGAGATGCAAGGCCATGTCCCTCAAATAGAGGCCTGCAAAAGGGGTCAGTGTCAAGCTGAAGAGAAAGGATGTATGTATGGGAAACAGAAGATAATGCTTATTTCCTTGTAACTACCTGCATGGTATCTATCTAGAGGAGCTGTTGCAGGTATCTTATCTCTATGCATCATAGCCTTGAGCTAGTGGAATCCATGCAGAAAGGAGAATTGCATTCAGGTTTTTTCTGAAGTCAGATTCTATCTTTATTAATCAAGTTTTACTATAACTCAGGTGGTTTTAGATTGCTTGGGAATTTCACACAGATCACTTCAAAGAAG
The DNA here is from genome assembly GCF_003597395.2 of Chelonoidis abingdonii. Lineage (NCBI taxonomy): Eukaryota > Metazoa > Chordata > Testudines > Testudinidae > Chelonoidis > Chelonoidis abingdonii. Next base: position 23,940,315 of record NC_133783.1, read on the forward strand.
CAATTAAAAGGGCATAGACTACGCAAACCTCTCTCACAAGGAGTTGTTTTCTGACCCATTGTCCCAGTGGAGCATGGGAAATGCCTACTGAAAAGGATAAATGGACAAATCAGATATTAGGAATGGCAATATACAAAAACCTGTAGGAGAACACATCAATCTCCCTGGACACACAATAGCAGATCTTAAGGTGGCCATCCTGCAGCAAAAAAACTTCAGGACCAGACTTCAAAGAGAAACTGCTGAGCTTCAGTTCATCTGCAAATTTGACACCATCAGCTCAGGATTAAACAAAGACTGTGAATGGCTTGCCAACTACAAAACAGTTTCTCCTCCCTTGGTTTTCACACCTCAGTTGCTAGAAGAGGGTCTCATCCTCCCTGACTGAACTAACCTCGTTGTCTCTAGCCTGCATTTTGCTTGCATATATATACACTTGCCCCTGGAAATTTGCACTTCATGCATCCAACGAAGTGGGTATTCACCCACGAAAGCTCATGCTGCAAAACGTCTGTTAGTCTATAAGGTGCCACAGGACTCTTTGCTGCTTTTACTGACCAAGGAGAAGAAGAACTGAGGGCATAATATGATGGCAGCCCCAGGAGAAGGAAGAATATGTATGGGGGAGTGAATTACTCTCTCACCCTTTGAGGTGGCACATTCAGGTATGGTTAAGAGAGACGGGTGTTGAGAAGCGAAAGCCAGCTCTTACACTATTAATCCAGCTTCTTTCACCAGTACTAAATTCATTCAAAAATAGCAAGTAGCCAAAACAGCTTGTGCTGTGATCCTACAAAATCTCAAGTTAAGCAGAGTCATGCCGGGCCAGGTCAATACTTTAATGGGAGTTTACTAGGGAACATTTAGGTGTTGCAGAAAATGGTCTCAGTAATTCAGCAGGTAATATACATCACACTATTTCCATAACTATATCAATAAAATGACAACTGTATCAATAACAAAAACCTTATGCCTAGCCATCTGCAGACATCCTCTTTGGTGCAGTACAAAATGGAACTATTCCTTAGTGATGACCATACTGAAAGTTTTGTTTTATTCCATCACTCGTAAGTTATGTAGTGATCCTTAACTCGTGACAATAACCATGTACTACTCTGTCCACCATTACATACATTCTCTCTCTAAAAGCAACACTATCATGGCCAAATGCCTAAGGACTTTCCTAATCCCCTTGCAGACCTGCTACTTTGTATGAGGTGAACTGCATACAGCCTTGAGCCAGTGGAATACATCCAGAACGGTGAACTGCATTCCAATATGAGCTAGACGCATCCAAAGGTGCATAAAGCAAGCAGCGCACAGTCGGTGCTGAGGACATGGAAATGCATACAGCAGTCATGCTGCGTGTACCTTGCATGTTACTAAACTCTGAAAGGTCACAATATAAAACATTGTCAAAAAGTAGGTAAAATAACTATTTCCACTTAAGAGAGTTGAGATGTCACTAACAATGGTTTGTGACGTCAATGAAGGCAAAAAATGCTCATCAGAACACAGAGATTTCAGTTATTCCAGTAGGCTTTGGTAATTAGCAATGTTTGGTATTAAAGAATTGACTACAGACCAATAACATCACAATTAAGTAGTTAGTTTAATACAAATAGTTTTTCAAGTTTGGACAGAGTAGTTGAAAGCTCTTTAAAAGGCCAATTCTTCCCTCACCTCCAACGTACGCCAACCATGGGCTCATGATATGGTCTCCGCATAAATTACCTGAGACAATGGTGTATCCAATACCCCTGGGCCGTCCTTTGTCCTGGTCAATTGCCGTTATCATACGCACAGTTGTACCCTAGGAAGGAAAGGAAGATGTCAACGTTCCAGGCGGTGTAGACTTCCATTGTATCATTTTCCTGTGCTTTATTGTACTGCAGGTTGTGTAAGACTTCTCACATGCACTAAGGGGATGAGAAGAACAGAGTGTATCACAGAACTTCATGACAAAGCATGTATTAACAGTTGAACTACATTGCTAATCTGACAAAGCGGGTATTCACCCACGAAAGCTCATGCTCCAATACTTCTGTCAGTCTACAAGGTGCCACAGGACTCTTTATTAAAAAAATTACATTAGCAATAATGCTCTCCGTATTTGTAAGAATCAGGAGCTTTCTGCTACAACTCCACCAAAGCAGCTTATTTCTGTCCTGCAACACCCTTTGCTATTAAAGTCCTGTGCCCCCCCACAAAACTCTGCCAAGATACCTTGATCTTGACCTGTAATACCTAAGGCAGAACTAGATCTGTAACACACAAGGTTGTCTGGGCAGATTGAGACAAATCATGAGGTAGTTTTGTGAAGTGAGCAAATGTCCATCAGGGACTATGATGACACTAACAAACTCATTTCACTGTCACTTGCCACCTACCTATAGTAGCTAAGTCACCAAGGTGAATGTTGCAATTAATGCTTGCGTTGAGATGGTCACTTAACACTGAGAGCTAAAACAGAGAAATCTCAGCAGAGGGTAAAAGAAGCTGTAGCACATTTAAGGCAAAAAGACTAAGACTATAACAGATACACAGACTGGAGTTTTTAGTTTATAAGGAAACCTTTACACTCTAAGTTTAGAAAAAGAACTTCCACTGAGCAATAACTTCCTCAGCTTGGGGCTTCAGGACTCATATCCCACAAAGCAATCGTTTTTCCACCTTACATCTCAACAATGGTCGATACATGGATTCTCCATGCCCATTTTATATTCATCTTTGATTTCTTTTGGTTTTTGTCTTCAGTGTTCTTTGAATGAGGCTTTCTTGGCAACCACAGATACTGATCAGGGCTGGCCAGCTACCTGATTGACTGGAAGAACTACAAAGATTTGTTACATATTAATCGAAAGCTATAGACAGAACGAGAGTCAGAACAAAGCTCAGAACAGGGGTCAGTCTATGGATGGTTGCCTCTGTCAGACAGCAACTTACACAAGCTCTTTCACATGACCGGCAGTCCCGTGAAAAGCCAAAAGCATAGACAAGCCCAAGAGCCCCAAGTAAACAGTAAATGGACAGAGACTGACCAAGGATTAGTTTTAGTTTTTGAAACAGAAATGTTATTCAGGTACGTGAACTCACTATCTGGCTTCTCTAGCTTTGGCTTCACTTATGAGGCTGCGGTGAGTCCATGCATGGGCACATCGTGCACGCATAGCACAGTAATTAATGTAGTGTGAACACATTTATGACTTTAAACTGCTCTGTTTTCATTGGTTTATTGAGAGCGGGAAAAGAGGCATTTATTTCACTCTGAGAGAAAATGTCAACAGTGGCATTTGCATGTCTAATGAGGAAGTGCGACACGCTGGCATTGGCTGCATTCCACCAATGTCACAATTCATCAGCTGAAGGCTGAAGGTTGGAGCCCTTGAGTTTCCACCATTTATTTAACCAATCTTACTGGCTGTTTTTTTCTTTACAACTACAGCCTTTTTTTTTTTTTTATGAACTGCACTGAATGAAAACAATCATGCCACTGTGCATGCATGACAATGTGTGTGTGTACATGTGCGTGCATATTTGGGTCCCTATTGGTATAATGATGTACCCCGATGTGGGGTGACTAAGTGTATGCATACTTGCTCCTGTGTATGTGCTTGCATATATGTATCTGTGCATGCCTGCCTAAGCATGTGCAAATATTTAAGCATGCAAAGAAGCAATACCTGTTAGTGTCTGTGTGTGTGCACAAATCATACAAAGTACACAAGCCAAATAGAGAGGAACCTCATTGACAGTGCAGGAGATGGAAGTGATCCCATAACATCAAAATATGTCATTTAGAAATTAAAAACAGCCTTGAGCTACCTTGGAGAAACCACTGAGAGCTTCTCCCACAGAAATTCAGACTTTCAGAGCAGCAATCTGTCTGACTCCATGAAGCTCAGAGGGACTAAGTGGAGAATATATGGAACTGGCTATAATAAAAGGGAACTTCTTTGGGCCGTATATATTTCTCTCCTCAACCTTCCATGGCATTTCAATACACTCCAAGTAAATCTGCACTTTTATTTGATAGCATTAAGCATAACTCCCAGGTCACTGACCTTTGAGCAGCACTCAGCTGCTGGGATCCAGCAGCCCCTAGAGAGTCTTTAAATCGCCAGGAGTCATTGTGATTTCCAAATCAGCAAATACAACTAAAGATGGTATTTACAAGCAGCAGGGAAAAGGGAAACTGAGGCAGGTGGGAGCCGAGAGCTGGGATTTAGAGAGGAGAGCGAAGAAAGCAGAAAAGAGGGAGAGAAAAAGAGAGCAAGACTTAAATGCACACAATTCAGTGCTCACTTCCTAAACGTGGTACACTTCAATTTACTATTCCCACCAGAGAGGAGCCTCCAGTTGCTCAATGGCAAACTAAAGTGCATCTCCATTCCAAAGACACGGGACACAGCGCTGGCCTATCTGACAGTTCACTCATCGCCTGTCAAAAGAGAAGGAGCAACTTAGAATGATAAGTGTCACAAGCTGTGCCATACGTTTCAAAGGGAAAGCAACAGCTGGGGGAGGAGGGAGCTAGTGATGGCACAGGAATAGTAATGGCCCTGTTTATTTTGGTGCAGGTTTATCCTACAAAAAGCCACCTTCTGTGGCTGCCAAGTGGGATGATCAAGGCGAGAGGCAGAAGCTAAGAGTACTGATGCTGCTGTCAGGGTTTAGGGATTTTCTTTTTAGAAAAATCCACCTGCAAGAGCCATGGGGTAACCCACAAGACAGATGGTGTTTCACCATCTGGTCATGAGGATTAAAGGACTGGCAGGACTGGAAACTAGGACTTTGGCTGACTCTGGAGAGTCTGACACAGGTTTTCATGGAGTTGTTTTCACAATTGTAGGTCAACCCTCTCTACTTCTCCCTACTCCTGTTTACAAGCCCCTCCTCATGCCCTGCTGAAAAGGATTCACACTTTATCCATGGCAGTGAAACACACAATACAGTGGATATGATGCCTCATCTCCACTGTTCAGACATCCATTTCCTGAAAGCACAGAAGAGACAGCAATTGCCCCCTGCTACGCTTCCCTTTATGGCCTACCAGGCTGTGACTATCTTTCGTGCAGTCCTGTTTATATGATGCTCCCCCAACATCAATGTGACGAGTGGAATGAAACTCCCAGGAGTTTGTAGGTCTCTCACTAATAACCTGATCCAAAAATCATGAAAGTCTTTCCACTGAATTCAATGTATCAGGTCCTAAATGTCCATCTTCAATTAATTGCTTTGTGTGAAATGAAACATGACAATATAGTCATGACTTGCCCTCATAGCTGAGCACCTGGGTAACAGCCTCAAATGCAGAGCACTTATCCACTATCCCAGAGCAAATTGTGATCTGCAGAAAAGCACTTCTACAGCCAAGCAGCAGAGGATTGGAAGGGAGCTAGATCAATGTGGCCCTAAGAAAGGCCTCTCTCTACACCCTCTATTTTCTTTAGGCATCCTCATATACCAGGCTTTTATTCATAGATTCATAGCCTCTAGGACTGAAAGGGACCTCGAGAGGTCATCGAGTCCAATCCCCTGCCCTCATGGCAGGACCAAATACTGTCTAGACCATCCCTGATAGACATTTATCTAACCTACTCTGAAATATCTCCAGAGATGGAGATTCCACAACCTCCCTAGGCAATTTATTCCAGTGTTTAACTACCCTGACAGTTAGGAACTTTTTCCTAATGTCCAACCTAAATCTCCCTTGCTGCAGTTTAAGCCCATTGCTTCTTGTTCTATCATTAGAGGCTAAGGTGAACAAGTTTTCTCCCTCCTCCTGATGACACCCTTTTAGATACCTGAAAACTGCTATCATGTCCCCTCTCAGTCTTCTCTTTTCCAAACTAAATAAACCCAATTCTTTCAGCCTTCCTTCATAGGTCATGTTCTCAAGACCTTTAATCATTCTTGTTGCTCTTCTCTGGACCCTCTCCAATTTCTCCACATCTTTCTTGAAATGAGATGCCCAGAACTGGACACAATACTCCAGTTGAGGCCTAACCAGCGCAGAGCAGAGCGGAAGAATGACTTCTCGTGTCTTGTTTACAACATACCTGTTAATGCATCCCAAAATCACATTTGCTTTTTTTGCAACAGTATCACACTGTTGACTCATATTTAGCTTGTGGTCCACTATGACCCCTAGATCTCTTTCTGCCATACTCCTTCCTAGACAGTCTCTTCCCATTCTGTATGTGTGAAACTGATTGTTCCTTCCTAAGTGGAGCACTTTGCATTTGTCTTTATTGAACTTCATCCGGTTTACCTCAGACCATTTCTCCAATTTGTCCAGATCATTTTGAATTTTGACCCTGTCCTCCAAAGCAGTTGCAATCCCTCCCAGTTTGGTATTGTCTGCAAACTTAACAAGCGTACTTTCTATGCCAACATCTAAGTTGTTGATGAAGATATTGAACAGAGCCGGTCCCAAAACAGACCCCTGCGGAACCCCACTTGTTATACCTTTCCAGCCAGATTGGGAGGCATTAATAACTACTCTCTGAGTACGGTTATCCAGCCAGTTATGCACCCAACTTATAGTAGCCCCATCTAAACTGTATTTGCCTAGTTTATTGATAAGGATATCATGCGAGACCATATCAAATGCCTTACTAAAGTCTCGGTATACCACATCCACCGCTTCTCCCTTATCCACAAGGCTCATTATCCTATCCTATTACATATTCTGATGTCCTGAAAAAGCCAAGAAATACCTCCCACCCAAAATTTCGCCCTAATCCGTCCCATGTTTAGTTGGCGAATTTCAGGAATGATAGACACATCTGAAATCATGAAAGCTAATTTCTGATGCTCCAATAGACACTTGGCACCAACTTGGAGCACGTTCTGTTTACACCTATGTTCTGCTGTGTTTTAGGGTGCATGTAGGGGGAGCAGAAATGCAAATTGATACAATTTCTCCATTTACTGCAAAGATCAAATAGGAAATCAAAAAATACTTCTGGGGCCCAATCCAGAAACATCCTCAGTATGTTAATAAATATAAAGGCAATCCATGGTAGCTGTACAGAGTGAAAGTGAAAGTCCTGACAGCTCCATCCTTGTTAGTTTCTTCTATGAGGGCGCACCTAAGTAATTGGTAAGTTTCCTCCTCACTTACTCTGTCTCTCTCAACTCCTCTTGGATTGGCAGCTAGTTTCTTCCCTGGCTCTTCTTACAAGACACCCTAACTTTGTCTGTTGGATCATCACAAGATGAAAGCCTATTGTCCAGGAAACTCCAATGGCAGGCAGGCAGTTACCTCCATCTCTAAATCAGAGGTAACTCTGCCACTGTCACCTGTGAAAAGTCCATGTTATTATATACTATATACTAGTGAGGTTCCTAAGCTGAATCATGAAGTTCATGTCTACTGGTGGTAATCATCCATGTATCTGTCAGGTAAACTGGTGGCTGCAGCTACTTCTGAAAGCTCCCAATATTCTTACAGGGATTAATAACTCATCTGACTGTCAAGAAGGGGTGAGGCCATAAGATAAAGCCCCAAAGTAGAGGGTGTAAAATGGGAAGCAGAGTGCTGGAATACAGAATAACCCACTCCCACATGGATGGAAAGGGAAGATTTAAAAAGCAATAATCTGATACAGCCCCATGCTTAAAAACCAGAAAAAAAGAGAATTTTACATTAGCCAAATAAAGTTTGAGGGGTTTGGGGGAGGGTAAATAAATCCTTTTTTAATAAAACCCTGAGCTTTTAATAAAGCGTTCACACTGATGGGCTAGAAATATTCTAAGAAGGAATTAACTGAGAGCTATTGATACTCTGAAGCCAAAAGGGTATTGTTTCTGCATTATTTCTTTAACTTACTGATTTGGGGGTGGAGAGTAGGGAGTTTGGAGGTGACAAAGAATTAAAAGTATTTTAAATCTATTTTAAGGTGGATAAATGCCATGCTGCAATAAGGAACATTATCCACTCACCCTGGAAAACCCAGTCAGAGACTAAAAATTACTGGGTCTCAGCATCTCTCCTTGTTACACAGTTTCCTGTCTGGGATGCCAGTGTGGAATGTATTCAGGTGTGCCCCAGCTTACCTCTTGCTGGGTGGATTGTTCCCATGTCCCCTCTGGAAAAGAAGCTGATGGTTTCTTGATTTAAAGTTTTTGGACAAGAGTGAGCTGTGGTCTGAACACAAAACTAGGAGCCTGGAAGTCCTGGGTTATCGGACAGCGAGTCCTCTTTATGACCGGGGGTAAATCCCTTCTCTATGCCTCCATTTATCTGTCTGTAAAATGGCCACATACTTACCAACTGACACAGGTTGTGAGGATTAACATCTGCAGAGCATTTTGAAGAAGAAAAGAACTCTATACCATACACGCTGAGCATTATTGTAACCGTATGAATTCTGTTTTGATTTGTCCAGGAGCCAGGGGAAATTTGTACTGTCCTCTTTGAGAATACACACTGCATCCAGAAAGAATATGCAGTGCCTAACGGGAAGACAAATGCTTTCCCTCTCTTTGCCTGCTAATGAATTCTAAATGGAGGTGAGGGGAGGAGGAAATTTCTTTCTTCACAGTCTGAATAAGTATATGCAAAATGCTTTTGAATTCTGATACAGTATCCCGAGTTCAGAAAAATAAGAACCACAGCAGCACTCTTCTCCTTTCTCCCTTCTTCTGTCACAGGATTAAGGACTTGAAAGGTGACCCTTAACCCTGTGCCAAGGCAGGAGGAGCCTGTGTGAGGGGTAGGGGATGTGCTTCAGAAAGCTGCTATGGTAGAATCTGAGGCAAAAAAAAAAATCCTATTTCTCACTCTTGATTTCCAGTCAATTCTAGTCAAAGGGCTGATAGGGATCTGTTTTCAGTAATTTGCTGCAGTTTATCCACTCCTTTTCACCTTCTTTCAGCTCTTCACTGACAGGCCGGCTGACATGCTGTTACTTGAGTGAGGAAATTAAAATTTGATGTAGTAATCCCAAATAAGATGATTTTATTAGGTAACATACACACTTTAGATTAGTTACTCTTGCCTGATACGTAGATAAACACAGTCATGCTGTGCACCATAGATAAACAGAAAAAGAGAGAGAGAGCCAGAGCGGCTGGGGAAACTATCAGGAACCTTCTTCAAACCTTGTATGCACCCCTACGTCTACAATAGCAGAAACAGCTTGTGTATATATTAGCCCAGTGGGCCTGAAGAGGGATGCATATATCAGATCAGAGTGCATGGTATACAGACCACAGTGTCCAGGTCAAGTTAAAGCCCATTTTGTGGCAGAAGTAAAATAAGCCCAGATGTCTCATCAAAATCCCCAGTGGACTTCCTTTTTCACATAACAAAACCACCACACGGTTTGACCGTTTTTATTCAGCACATCCACAACTGAATACCCAGGGTGTTATAGGTCAGGACGGAGGTGCATTTGGGAGGTTTTCACGGTCCACGTATGCATCATAATAAGTTCTGGAGCAGTGATTCTCAATCAATTTACCACTAAGGGCTGCATCCAATACTACCTGTATTACCCTGAGGATGTCACATGGGCCACAGCTGTATGCTGGCTGGGTCGTAGGTTGAGAACCACTGTTCTAGACACTTTATTGGTGCCTGATTTCACGACATTCAAAAGTGACTAAGTAGAAGTAAGTGGCAAGCTATTGTACTGCTACTTTTTTTTTTTTTTTAAATTACTTCACTGTTAATCATAATCACTATTCTTGCAAGAAAAAATTCTAGTGGAACCTCATAATCATGAAAAACTGCAGTAAATCAGAATTCACTTCACACTAATCTCCTGTTCACATATGCATTGAGACTATTAGGTCACAAAATCTCCAAACCAGACCTACGGGTAGACAGCTTGGAGATCTGAAAGGAAAAGAAAAATAGTCAGGGGTGGTGTAGATAACAACAGCACCGGGGTGGTGTAGATAACAACAGCACCAGACTGGTGCTTTGATGAGCCATTTCTTGCAAAAGTGGCACAGCCAAACTTCAGCATGTGCACAGAGATTTGTGTTCTTATAGTCTTTACAGACTTCAGAAGTTGTTCCCTGAAGGGAAAATACACCTGTCTTCACATTCCATCATTCAGTCAAATACAGATCCCTCTTTGAACTCCCATCTATTGCACACACCCATGTAATGGAGAAAGTGAAGGGGAAATCACTCAATACAAGCTGTACACTTACATATTTTCTATGGAGAATGAGGACATTTTGATGTATCAGAATTGCATTTCGTCCAATTTTACTCTTGAATTCTATTATATGCTTTTTCAGATGCAATAAAAGAACAACAGAAATTAAATCTATAAACAAGCGGGAAATCTGATAGATTGTGGCTTAGTAGTTGTGGGTTGATTTCATATTTCACCTTAGACATGGATTTTGTGGTTATTTTATCCAGGCTGAGTACTATACTTTCAGAAAGTAATTGTTATGTACGTTAGCGTAAGTAACAACATGAAGGGACCATTTAGCTTCAGTCTTACTATACTGTCATTTAATTTAAGAGAGAGAGTCCTTTAATGGATACAAGGTCACTCCGTGAAGATGATCCAGTCTATAATCTTTGATGATAGTGGGGATTTTCATTTCATATCATTTTTTTTTGCCAACAACAATCTAAGTAGGAACTTTTCTTCTTCACTGTGTATACTGTCTAGTGCTGGGAAAATGCTTAATATAAACAGGACAAGATTTCATGTGAGTGTAATTCATGGATCCTTTTGTATCGATCAGCTGCATCTCCCTTCTTGAATCACTTCTCAGCCTTTTGGCTCAGATCAAATATAACAGAGCCCTGGGCACCTGGGACCCCCACAACGAGCAGGTGCTGAGCGTGCAGCGTCGGTTGGCACTATGCCCGCCTCATGAGACAGCTCATGGTGTCCGACACCATCAGGTGGTCCAGAGACATCTACACAGAGCACATCATGGGACACCATCAGTACTAGGACAAGCAGGGCCGGCTCTAGGTTTTTTGACGCCCCAAGTAAAAAAAATTTTGGCTACCCCCCATCCCAGACCTGGGCTCCTCCCTCCACCCCCCTGCTGCCCCAGCGTTGGGCTTCCGTCTTCCCCCCACCAGTACCTCCCTCAACCCCCTGCTGCCCCAGCCCTGGGCTCCCCTTCCTCCATCAGTGCCCCCCACACCTCCTGCCGCCCGGCTCTCCCCCCACCACCTGCTCCCTCCTTCCGCCACAGCCCTAGGTCACTGGTAACTCGCTCCCAGGGCGGGTCATTCAGCAGGAATTTTGGATGCATATTATACGACTGTCCTCCATAAATGAGGAAAAGTTGAGGTGCCTTTATTATTCTTTTGTTCCACTCTTTCTTTCTATGGGGAATTTGCCAATGCAATATCACGGTCTTCCTTTTAAACAAACAAACAAAAAGGCAATGGCTGTTGAAAATAGCAATTCCAGTCCTAAAAACCACTAGGAAGCATTTCTTTCTCAATTTTATCCTACTTTTTCTACAGCAAGTTACAGTGGATCAGTATATTTGATTTGGGAGAAATGAAGTAACAGCTGCCCAAACTGAGCCTGAGGACTCCTGAATTTTGAGGTCTTCAAATCTGGAAGGCAGGTGCTGGGTGTGTGGTGGGGAGGGGGCTGTGGGCTATGTGGGGGAGCACAGCAGCACGTATGCAGCAGCGTGTCTGGCGCTGCACGGAGCCAGACACGCTGGTCTGAGTGGCACGGGCTGGGGGTTGGAGAAGGGGTAGGAGGTTTGGGGGGGGGCAGTCAAGGGACAGGGAACAGGGGAAGTTGGATGGAGCGGAGGTTCGGGGGGGGGCAGTCAGCAGTTGGATAGGCATGGGAGTCCCAGGGGTTTGGCAAGGGACAGGTAGAGGGTGGGGTCGTAGGGGGGGAAGTTCGGTGGGGTCTCAGGAGGGGGTAGTTGGGGACAAGGAGAAGGGAGGCTTAGATAGGGGTGGGGTCCCAAGGGGCAGTTAGGGGCAGGGGTCCCGGGAGGGGGAAATCAGGGGACAAGGAGCAGCGGCGCTTAGATAGGGGGTGGGGTCCTGGGGGGCAGTTAGGGGCAAGGGTCCCAGGAGGGGTGATCAGGGGACAGGGAGTGGGGGGGGTTGGATGGGTTGGGGTTTCTGTGGGGGGCAGTTGGAAGGAGTGGACGATGCCGGGTGGGGCTTCCCTCCCCATGGAGTGTCCTGCTTTTTGAATGTTAAAATATGGTCTCCCTACCATTCACAGCAAGCTGCCGCATGAGGTGCCCTTCCTTCCTTCCCAGTTAGTAGTGACCGAGGGAATGCTGGGAAATGTAGTTCTTTCCCTGCTCCAGGGCTGGCTCTATAGGCACAGAGCTAACCAAGGAACTACAGCTCCCAGAGCCCCCTGTTGGTTCTCAGCTCCCATGCTAGATCCCTGCTGCCCCTGCAAATGGGCTGCCCCAAGCAGGTCCTTGCTTTGTTGGTGCCTAGAGCTGTCCCTGAGGATGAGTAAATGAGATTGCTGGTCAGGGAAATGACCCACTTCCTTCCCTGACAAACCAAGGGATGCACCCTATTTACGTACCTATTCACTACAGCAATACCAACTTGGACTCTAAATACATTCTATGGGTGGCATACCCGAGATCACTTATTCACTGATGCTTTAAAAACTCCCACACCCTAATCTGGGTCTATGCTGGTTATGTGCTATGTATGTATCTTGTGCACCTTGTAACCAATACTTGTAATCTCATAACTTAAGCCTGACCCCAGATGTACAGTACCTTCCTTCTTAACTTTTGTAAACTTGATTTTAAACATTAGCGCTAATAAAAAAACAACAACAGCCAAATATCTAAAACATCTTCTATTAAGAAAAACTACATCCTACCCTTGCCTGGGAAGACAATCAATAATTTAATAGAGCTTTGCCATCACTAACATCTATGATCCTAGTAGTAGTATTCTGGCACATCACCCCGTCATATATTACATATGAGTTCCTGCTTTTGATGTGTATATTCAATATTATTTACTGATTGCCTGTATGCTGCCATTTATTGTATGTGTGTGTAGGGGGTTGGTTGTACAATGTACAAACAAGGTCATTTTAGTTCTGAATTAAATTGTAATTTCCTATTTTCTTTTTCAGGGGGAAAGGGTTTGGAAGAGGCTATTCCACTGTGTGATTTGTGCATACAGGTCTCAACCCCACTGATTTTGCAATGGTTTATTATTTAGAGTTGCCACCATATGTCCTAGTATTTCTAGGATTGTCCTGTTTTCAAAGGAGTGATTTGAATCTCACAAACACTGCTTCTAAGATCCTCACAACATGGACTACATTCACCCAAATATGTACATTGCATTGCAATGCGCTAACATGACATCATAATGTCATGACATCTGCGTTTGCCCAATCAAACACACTCCTAAAAATTTTTCCACCTTTATATATTCATAAATCCCAAGCCCAGAACAGACCATTGCAATCAGTTAGTCTGATCTCCGATATAACACAGACCATAGACCTTCCCCAAAATAATTCCTACAGCAGATCTTTTAGAAAAACATCCAATCTTGATTTAAAAATTGTTAGTGATGGAAACTCCACCACAACCCTAGTCAAATTGTTCTAACAGTTAATTGCCCACACTTAAAAATTGACACCTTATTTCCAGTCTGATTTATAAATTTTTCTCTGTGCTTTTTCTGATGGCATTAGACAATCCCACCATATGCTCAGGGAATGCTAGAAATGTGTCCATCCTACATTTCCTGCCCAGTGTGCAGGACTACAAGGCCCATCCATACAGACTTTGAAATGTTCTAGTCAGTATGTAGTATTTTAGAAATTCCTCAGTATGAGCATACATTGAATGCAGAAGAAATTACTTGGGAGTAGGGGGAGGATTGAAAACATATGTAGATGAATGTAGAGCTACGAAACTGAGGCACATGTGACCCAAGCCTGAGTTGAGGAGAGTGGATCCTGGCACTGGATGAACCTTCTCCAACATCACCAGTCTACCTAAACTTTGATTTGCAGCCATTGCTCCTGTTCCAGTAATGAGCCCTCATACAACTTGGACATTGCACTCCTATCCTGCACTACATTTATTCTAGTCCTTGGTCGTTCTTGAGCATGTTTATGTTAAATTGTGTAGCTGGATGAGATGAATGAATTAAACTATGCCGTAATCAGGCATTTGAATGCAGGATTCCAGAAGTGGTATGTGAGTGCATGGAAGTCTAGAACGTGAAGATTTTAGGACAGAATGTCTTTTTCTAAAAGTGTAGAGAACACATGCTCTATGGGTAAAATCTTTAAAAGTTACTTTGGAATATAAGTACCATTGAATCTTAATGGTATTTAGGGTACAGAGGTTTTTGAAAATGTTACCATATATCAAGTTACCCTTCCCCAGAACGAGCAGATGCCTTGCTATTTTCATAACACCTTTACCAAACCTCAGATCAAAGACTATCTGCCAATTCCCCTATTTTCTTCAGAACAAAAATTATGTGATGGTCTTTGCATTTGGACATCACGAAGCTGCAATGAAGATAATGTTCCTTCCCAGCCCAGATTCAGCACCTGAAAATTGGGACAGAAGAATCAAAGAAACCATCCTGAGGGGAGGAAACCGCAGTACTTGACAGGAGAGGATTATCCATCTCCAGCATTATGATGTCTAGTGTTCTTTATCCCCTTAGTCATATCTCCCTTCTCTTCTCACTGCAAGAAAAAGAGGCCCTTACCGGAGGTGAGTTCTCATAGATGTTTGTGCTGTAAGGCAGGTTGATGAAGACTGGATCCATGTCTTGCACATCTGTTATGGTGATTGCCAGATTAGCCAAAGTGGACAAGGGCTTGCTTTTATCTTGGTCCTTGAAACCCAAAGAGGAAAAAAATCATTTATGACAGGAAGAGAAACACCCAGAACAATAGTTCATCCCACACAATGGTCAAGTGTTTCAGATTTGCACTTAGCAGGAATTCTGTATCTCACCCACCATCGGGTTGGGATCTATAAATACTCCAGGAAATCGCTTTTTCTTAAAACTATCTTGTCAAGTTACTGTCTGAAGTACGTGTCTCTGAGCTGGAAAATAATATGTTTTTCTCCCCAAGATTTGCCCTTAACAATTTAGTAGACATCATGTATTTTTCACTGTGTTTTGAGTCTGCTTTTTGTTTAACAAATATTCCAATCCATAGTTTGTTTTCTTACATTGAAATGTCTTAGTTTTAACTACGGCCATATATTTTGTTAACTGCTGCTGCAGTGCCAGCCAGTGACTAACAAGGGCTCATAACATGATCATTTATGTGGACTCCATAAATAGCAACCGTTGATTTTAAATTTCTACAATTGGAATAATGGGTTAAAAATAAATACAGAACATTTAGCCGTGGGAGAACATACCATCATGATATTAAAATCACTTGCAAGTAGGTTACATTTTTAGTTTAAAGAAGTCAAAAGTCACCCACTTCTATTATATTTATAAATGAGTTGGGCAAGATTAGTACAACTGCAGCTCTCTTTCTATGTAAGGCAAATTGCTTCCTGTGTTGTAGTGAGGTGAGTGCTTGGAACAAGTATGCAGGAGGTCCTATTATGAAAGCCTTTTAAAGCAACAGCCTTGGAACATTTCAAGCCAGGGGGCCAGAGGGTGATTGGGCTACTGTATGTTTTTCGCTGCTGGAAGTCTGAGTTCAAACATGGCTTAGCTTGCAAAAGAAATAACCTCAATGGTCTCAAGATAGTGAAGTAGGCACCCTTACTACTGAGTCCTCTTACTGCCAACCAGGACTGCCGCAGTATGCGCTCTATTACAGCCGCAGTGCCTGAAATGCCACAGATGTGAACTTCCTAACTACAGTGTCTTGTGAGCAATAGTTGGGACTACATCCATTTGAGCTTTCTCACATCACTGCCCTGCATCAGATGAGGTCTGCCGTACTGGGAGTGCTCTTACACCAGTCCATCCACAACAGGAGCCCCAAGGCCATGCTAGCTCACGAAGCCATTTGCCAGATAAAGTACTAATGCTGTGTTACATATTCTACCAAAGAGAATCAGCATGGATGTCATATGAAGAGAAATAAATAAGTCTCTTGATACCCAACCATCAGGCACAGTGGTGAAAGGCAAACATTAGAGGTTACTGCACACTTCCACAAATGGTTTTGAACAGCAGCAAGGCCTGATTGCCAGGAGATTAATGTTAATTTAAACTGCATTCAACAACACAGCTTGCACATTACCCTCAAGACACAGGCCTCAGTGTTTATGGCCCTGCTGGATGCTTGTTTCTGACTCACTCTTTTGCTATGCTGGCATTATCACTACTGGGCTTGAGGATTTTATTTTCTTCGGATAAAAACTTCTACTTTTTTGGTTTTGGTTTTAAGTCTGGTGAAATTGGACTGGTAATTTGGCCTGGTGGCCTGCACGGTGCAGGCAGGCATTACATAGGCTTCTGAATCTGAACAGGCTCTGCCCCTGCAACCACAGTTCTGTCAAATAGAAGTCCAGATCCCCCCACCTGTCTATCCCAAACCTTGACCTACACACAGCTCTTCCTGTACAGCTCAAACCTAATCTACAGCATTGCTGAACTGCAGTTCTGGGCCTCTCCTGAACGCACACAGACAATTCTGTTGTAGCACATGTGGTTTTGTAATATGACAAATAGGCACCCAAATTGAGGATGAGATCACTAACTCACTTCATTTGTGTCTAGATATGGAATGCATGGGCAGTAGCACCTGCCCTTCAGGAGTTGGAAAGTCAAGTCGTTAATGAACAGAGTTGTAGGAAGTCACAATGTAATCATGGCTTTGCCATTGAACTGCAATGGTTACTTCATGGCATTGTATCCTCATGACTTGCAGCCCCACTGATTGACACATCCCAAGGCAGAGATCACGAGCCAGAATCAGGATGCCTAACTGTAATTATTTACTGTCTCTGCAACTCCATTCCGCTCTCTGCCCTCCTGCCAGCCATGGGTACCTGTGGAGAGGACCCAAGCAGCTCAATCTTCGATACCTGCTAACAGTCCCAGTTTAGCTGAAATGGTCCCGGGTATTGTCCTAGGGAACTGGTCAATGTCTCTTAACATCTTCTCCCTTGGGACAGGGTACCCACAGCCCTGCTTTCTCAGATAGTGCTGCAGTCCTCACTAACATCCCTAGCTCTCCCTCATCAGGTTCATGTTCTGCTCCAGGAAGCCTCCTCCTCCACTCCTCTCCAGGCTGCAGGCTTCCTGCACTGAGCTCCACACAGTCTCTTTACCCGAGTATTACAATTATCTGACCAGAACACCTGGTCCCCATTCCCAGCTGCACCACTGATCCTCTCATGGAACACCTTTCTTTAAAGGGTCATGCCTTGAACCAAGGGTTGGCTGGTCTGGGCCCCACTGCCTTTAAAGGGTATGTCTACACTGCAATTAAAAAACCATGGCTGGCTTATGCCAGCTAACTCGGGCAAATGGGCTGTTTAATTGCCGCGTAGATGTTCAGGCTCAGGCTGGAGCCCAAGCTTGGGAGCCCTCCCTCCTCGCAGGGTCCCAGAGCCTGGGCTCCAGCCCACACCTGAACATTCGCACCACAGTTAAACAGTCACTTGGCCCAGGTCCCATGGCATTGGCCAGCCATGGGCGTCTAACTGCACTGTAGACATACCCAAAGGGGACAGACCAACTTGATACAGGGTTTTCTGGATTAAGGGAGTTATCTAAGTGCAGGCAAAAGATTCTGAAAGGCACTATTTGGAGATTCAAGTCCCCACATGAGTTGGAAGCCACTAGTCAATTTGTAAAATAATGAATTTATAAGCATAAAAATGTTTGAAAGAAATGTATGTTTTTAAGTGTCATGTACACACTTAAAATATTGGAGGCACTTGGCAGTCAAGCCCATGCCTATGTGGCCACCTAAAATATTCTAAAATAGAATTTTACTGTTGCAATCCACAGGAACCTAGGATTCCAAAGGGAAAGTAGAATTAGGGGAGATAAAACAAGGCAATAATAGATTCTTTCCATTGCAGCTGAAGAGTCTTAAATGTCAAGCAAAAGAATTAAATGAAGCAGATGGCCTGACTTACCGTTGCATTGACCTGGAGCTGGTAGGCCTGAGTGATTTCATAATCCAGCCCTCGTATTACCGACACAATGCCGCGGCCACTGTCAATGGCAAAGAAGCTGGATGGAGGCTGAAAGGAGTAAAGCACACTCCCTCCTGCCCCCTGGTCTGGGTCTGTGGCATTCACTATGAAAATTGGAGTTCCCACTGGTGTGTTCTGGAAATAAAGAAGTGAATACAATAAATAAGCTCTCTCTTTTTAGGATGCTTATATGGTATACATTTACTTACTTTTATGACAGCACTGCCATAGCTATAATAGTTCAAATATTATAATAATAATAATAATAATATGCAGTTGTGTCGAGAAGACACTTTCATTCTAAACGCCTATTTTCAGACACTTACGACTTTCCAGAAAAATCACTCTTTTAGCTGAAACTTCTCTTGTTTATTCTCAGCCCCACATTTATTTCAACATTAAGTCACTCCCTTTTTCACCTTCGGCTTTTTTAAAAAAAAGCAAAAATAATTGCATTAAATGTAACACTATGGTTGGAATTTTATATGAAATTCAAAGCTATAGTTCCCACAGCAACTGAAACCTGGCCAGATTACATACGTATTAAAGTCTAAATTTTTATAAATGAATAACTAATCTGCATATACACAGCTAAGCATACAAAATCAGCAACTACAAATACAGTTTGGCATTTCCTATTGTTAATTAGCAGTAGGAGCACAATTATCCATTTTGGGCAGAACTGCTGCATTTTGTACACATGCAACTTAGACACACATTCTTGAAAGGGGATCTTTAAAGGCAGAAAAGTTATACAATATGCAGCAATCAAAACTGCTATACATGTGCAAGAGGGCTAATTTAAAGCTACTTTGAGACCACAGTATCCACGTGAGGTAGGCACGTATACTTATACAGCATTCCTAACTGTGTTAAGAAATGAACAATGGGCAGGATTAATATTGCTCTAACACTTGAAAGGGGACAGCAAAGGTCATAACATAAATAGGCTTATTAGTTGCTGATTACCCCCAGCTTGGATAATACAAATTACTTCTTCAAAACCCTTCTAAAGGCTCCCTGTTTTACTGGTTACCTCACTTATGTTAAATCATTCCTCTTCCATCCAAATGGAGGTATCGTAAAGTACAAATGACAGCAGATTCCAGGGTTTAATTCTGAACCCAAGTTGATACTGGTCCTTTGTTCAGGTGCAGACTTGCCAGAGCTTTGTAACAAACCTGCCCATTGTCACGTTCCATGTCAAATCTCCTCCTCTGGCCAGGGTTTATGTTCACAAACTACCCAATGAATCAGAGCCAAGTTTCCAGCGACCCTGGTCAGAGTCATATGTTCAGACTGAAAACTTGAGAAATTTTCACATACCAGATTGCACATACCAGTAATTCTGATTTACCCTAAATCAGGCATAACTCAGAGGTTCAGCTGAACTTTGCTTTAGTTCTGGGTGGGTTCAAAACAACAACTCAGAAAAAAGAATTTAGGCACATGAATTCATACCCATCAAAATCCACAAAGTTTCAAATTGACCCGGTCAGTTGAGAGTGGTAATTTAGAACACTACCTGTAACTTACATTTGGGTCTGTGGGCTCTTGTGACATGAACAAGAAACACAATGTCAGTTAGCAAGGTGCTAACACAAATACACCATATCTGCTTTTGTTGGAGGGTCGGGAGGATAGGCACAAAAGGGTAATACAACATTACAGTAAGTATCTTGACACGTTAACTTGCCTTAGGCTCAAACAAAATACTAGACTTTTCTGCTAGTCTCACTTCTCTGAAGTGTGAGGAGTTGCAGAAAGATTTTTCTTTTTTTTTTTCTTTTTTTTTGCTTTTAATTTCTTTACTAAATATCAAAATACTGAAGGTCTTATAAGTCATGGCCTGGTTTTCTGGGACCATCCAGGAGTTGTGAAGGGAATCCTGGCTGACTGAATGGTGTTTCATCATAACTGCAATATGAATCAGCCAGATCAACTAGCTTCCTTTGCCCAGAGACCCATCCATCAATGTGAATTTTTGACTCAGCTATATCTGGAAAGTGTTGTGCCTCTGGAACATATGCTCTGTATCATGGTCCCATGCACTCTGGGATTTGCAGCTTTCCAGACTCCTTTCGGTACCATACTGGGTTGCTATCTTTCTAACGGCTGGTAAGGAGACCCCGGTCTGTCTCTTCTCCACAAGACCCTGCCCCTGCTCTGCCTTTTCCCCCCGCAAGACCCTGCCTCTGTCGCTCGCAGGGTCTTCAACACAGCTGAGGCCACTACGAGCTCTGAGAGCAGTCTGGCCCTGGAGGTGGTGGCTACTGCTGCTGCTGCTCTGCCTCCTTCCTTCCTTCCTTCCACTTAGGGTTGCCACCTTTTCCACGGATCAAAAAAACACAGACATCAGGACTTGTCAAATGGCACCCATGCACACAAGCCAAAACCCAAACTGTCTGGGTGAAAACTGGATGGGTGGCAACCCTAGTACCACAGTGTGCAGCAACTCAGTGAGGAGATCCCATGTCAGCCCCCAACACTGGCACACCTAGACTCCAGATTGATCCCTGAAGGCAAGAATGAGAGTTGCAGAGTAAGAGAAGGAGAAATTGCTGAGTGCAGAGACTGGGAAAACAGTGGGGAGCAATGATTATTAAGCAGGCACCTTTCACTCACCATCATAACAAGAGCCTCCATTCTAAACCCCACCACCACCAAAACCCTGCTGAACCATCCCTTCTGACTGGGGGAGTCACAGTGCCCCCAATTTCTATTTTGGGAATCTAGTCCCCTTAAATTAGTACCACATGGGTGTGACGTTATTGATATAACCTGGCACCATATAGAACATGCTTGCAACCAAGGTCCTATAGTGGCACCAAATCTTATGTAAAGGGGGTCATATAAGGTGACTAAGACCAGGTTATGGGTTGCTGGTTATGATTATGACGTCTATATGTACGTATCATTTTGTAGTTGAAGTTATAAGTATTGGCTCTGTGCTGTCTATATTTCAAATCTGTGCTGTGTTTCTGGTGGTGTTAGCTCTACCTAGCCTGCTTGATGGCCCATTAAGGACCATCAGCTACACAACTGACCCATGGAGAGAAGGCAGATACGCCTTGTAACTCAGCGAAGTATGCAGGGACTTGCCCAGGTGACTCCAGACTCCATTTTGCTGTAAAGCCTATAAAAGGCTGATGCCTCATCTCCATCTTGTCTTCAATCCTGCTTCTTACCTCTGGAGGAACTTTGCTACAAACTGAAGCTCTGCACAAAGGACTGATGACCCATCCCCGTAGGGAATATTCTCCAGAGACTTAATTTAAACCTGCAGTTTACTCCATCACTGCTACAAGCCTGAACTAAGAACTTTGCCATTACTGTATGTAATTGATTCCATTTAACTAACTCTAGCTCTCTTTTTCCTTTTATGAATAAGCCTTTGGATTTTAGATTCTAAAGGACTGGCAACAGCGTGATTTGTGGGTAAGATCTGATGTGTATATTGACTTGGGTCTGGGGCTTGATTCTTTGGAATCGAGAGAACTGTTTTCTTTTATTGGGGTGTTGGTTTTCATAACCATTCATCCCCAGGACGAGTGGGACAGATGGTGATACTGGGAGACTGGAGTGTCTAAGGAAATTGCATGCGTGACTTGTGGATAGACAGTGGGGTGAAACCGAAGTCCTTTTTGTCTGGCTGGTTTGGTTTGCCTTAGAGGTGGAAAAACCCCAGCCTTGGGCTGTAACTGCCCTGTTTAAGCAATTGGTCCTGAATTGGCACTCTCAGTTGGGTTCCGCCAGAACCGCATCATCACAGTGGGAGACTAACAGTGTGAGCTGCCTGTTCAAAAATGCCTGACCGCCGTCACCAGATTTCATCAGTTCAATAGTCACATCTGCATCAGCTAGGACTCTAGCATCATACGCTTCCCGAGAACAGTGTCCTTACCAGTGTCATTTATAATTCTCATATTACGAGTTTCAAACAGCAGCACTCCAATACACTAACCCACCACCTGCCCTTCCCCTTAACAGCATCCTTTCAAAGCCAGCTACCCTTACGATGCAGGATGCCACTGTCAGAGAGCGCCTTACAGGCTCCTTCTTTAATTCCTTCTGGTGAGCTCCACAGTATCAGCATTAAGACTCAAACCATTACAAATTAACTATTAATGGGAAGGAAGGAGTCTGAATGCAGGCCTGCTTTAATGAGGTCTGGGGGTATTGTCCCTGGGAATAATAATATTCATAAGGATAAAACTAGCTTTGATGAATACATTTCCTCTTCTTTTTAAGTGTCTCCAGTCACTCCTTTTAACATGCAAATCTGCTCTGGTCACCAACAATTATTGGGCTGCACGGCTGGCTGTGAAAAAGGAGAGTTTGATTTAGCCGGTATTGTATGTCATATAATAGCCAAAAACAGGCTTTGAAGGGAATTCATTCTCTAGCCCCCAAAGGCAGCACAGTTGCTCCAAAAGAGAAGCTGCACTGAGGATTTGGAGTTACAGTTCTGATTTTGTTAACTAAGGCACCAGCAGACATGAAAAGGAGTTTGGAATCAAGACAGCTCTGAAGCCTGGATTCTAGTTGGGGATAAAATCAGCTATTCTCTTATCTCAGAAATTCGCTGGCCATCTTGTACTTGGTCTGTATAGAAAGTTACACTTGAACAGGGCTTCAGAGTTTGTATTTTTATTTTATGTTACTCACAAGGAAGGGGGCCCTGTGCATCTGTGCTAAAGCTATAAATACCTCAAGGACGCATGCAGCTACAGGTAGGAGAGAGGTAAACTGTGCTGGTGAAGTTTTTAAGAAGTGAGATATATGACTAAAAGACAAGCAGAATAGCAGAGCTGCATCCTGAAACAGACCAACAATGCTGCTTATTCAGTTTATCTAACTTGCTTCAAGTTGCATTGACATTTATCATCATCACCACGTTACAATGGTGTTGGTGGTGTCAAAATATCCCATTGTACAAACCACCATCACATGATGACTAGAGCTGTGAAAACAACATTTTTCATTTGCTGGCCACTCCAAATTGGGAGGAAATTGTTTGGTCAGTCAGAAACAAAAATTTTTATTTTTTCTGATGAACCAAAGAGTGACCCACCATTTTTTTTTGAAACAAAAAACAGCTTAAATTTAAAAAAAAAAAATGAATGAAAGTAATTTTTGTCACAAAAAGTTGTTTCAGTTCGAAATGTTTTGTTTAAAAAATGCTGAAGCAAAACATCTTGGGCTTGTTTGGGTTTTTTTGAATTTGTGTACCACTGAAACAATTCTCTGAATTCAACTTGAATTTATGAAATATGTTTTGATCAACCCAGTGGACCAATTTTGCCCAGCTTTAATCGTGACTTCGCATCACAATGTCATTCATTACTCCAGCTCCCCAAGGTATTCAGGTGCCTTTATTGTTCAAACTAGGCAGCATGAAGGATGCGGGATTGTGGGATGTGGGATTGTGAAGCCAAAAGGTTGATAATGTTACAGAAAGTGTGATGGGCCTCAAACCTCTACAAATCTAACTGTCCTGTTGCTAAGGTACAGCCACTCTCCTTCGTATACGACGTCTGTTAGCTTTACTGTTCAGCATCTGCTTCCTCCATGGGCAGAAAGGAAAGTTACAGTACAAGTGTAGAACCTTGTAATTCACACTACTGACTGTAGAGACAATGCAATTCAATGAATTTTATGAAAGAATAACAGCAAATCCTTAAAACGTCAAGGATGCAGCATCAGAAAATAAGCCAAGCTTGACATTTTTAATGCCATTTTAACCATTGATTACACACCAAAGCGCAGGCTAATAAAAACAAGCTTGCTGCAGCATATTTGGTTAAGCAACAAAGTGTTAGTAGCATGAAACCTGAGTACTAAGGTGCTGGCTGTGCTATTAAATCTTTGCTAAGATGTAGACGGAGACCGTCACATATTTGATGCAAGTGGTAGAGGTGTGCATAAGTTTTATGATGTAGGTCAAATCCTGTTTCCTTCTCTGAACACGATGATTGGCCCAAAGTTCAGCAGAAACGTTAAAGTTCTGCTGCAGAGGGCGGATTTTGAAAAATTTTCTCCGGGCACTCTGTGCCCCTGCCAACAACAGAACTGTGCACCACACCAACACAGAGAGGTTTACTGGGAGCAAGGTAGGGGCAACAGAATGGCCAACAGATGCATGACCACATGGACCAACTGACCCAAACACCCTATGGAAAGGGGAGCATATGAGCCACCGCTTCTACTTCTGTTGAGGTTGTAGAGAAATTATGGAGCATCTCCATTAAGACTCCATGGCCATGAGTCTCGGTGATAATTCCATCATCCCATGCTTTGCTGAGAAAGCCTGCCCTGAGCCTATTTCCTCAGGCTTGCACGCAGGTCAAGGATTTGGACTATACCAGTAAATGTTCCCAGAAAAGTCTCTTTTCATGTTAGAGTGTGTTGAAGTGAGCAGTTCTAGTGAGACCAAAACAGTTATGAGGCATAGACTGAGAACATGACGACACTCCACTAAGGCCTGGTCTACACTACGCGTTTAAATCGATTTAAAGAGCGTTAAATCAATTTAACGCTGTACCCGTCCACACTACAACGCCCTTTATATCGATATAAAGGGCTCTTTAAATCGATTTCTGTTCTCCTCCCCGACGAGAGGAGTAG
>NC_133783.1:23969180-23970420 GCF_003597395.2 Chelonoidis abingdonii
GACGCTAGCCATGGACCATGGACGCACACTATCGAAGTAACGTGCCTAGTGTGGACGCTCACATTCAACTTTATAATATCAATTTTATGAGACCGATTTTAGCTAATTCGATATTATCCCGTAGTGTAGACGTGGCCTAAGAAAGGAGATGTTGTCCACAGCATTTATGCCTGTGCTAGAATCAATCCAGATCTTAGAGGAATTTCCATTAGTATTTCTTAAAATAAACAAAACATGTTAAAAATCCTCTTCCATTCCCTCCCAAGAGCGACAAAGGGACAGGTCACTGGAATATTCCACAGCAAGAGATGGCACCTTATGTCTACAAAGAGGCATCACAATGTTTAAACAATGGTGTGATGCATTTGGGTAAACATTCTGGAATGATTTAGCATTTTTTCATAGCTAGCTGGCTGAAGGCACAAGCCATGAGTGTGTGTAATTAGTAAATCACACATGATGAGTCATGTTTCTACATTTGAGTGCCTGCCCCATTACAAAACACATTCATGTTTCCCTTGTAACTTTCTGCGTCCTCAGCACTGATTTAAGAGTTGTTTATCTCAAGTCAAAGTAAATGCTAAAAAGTCAAATGAATTCCAAAAATAATTGAATCACTGACCAGTCTAGACCCTACAGATGCTCACTAAAAACAGGGGCAATACTTGCCTGCTTCACAAAATTTTAAAAGTGCTGTTCACTCAGTCCATCACTCAGAACTGAACCTTAAAATTATTACCAAATGGAATTGGTGAGAAGCATATGCACCATCATTAAATCCACACACCATTCCCTCAGATGCAGAATAGAAATAAATATGCAAACCAATTCCTCCAGGCAATTACGAGGTGTAAATGGGAATGTACCCTATGTTTGACCCTTCTCAACAATACCCTAACTTAGGACTTCTACTAAACAACCTGGAGATAAAATGCCTCTTCTATGCTGGTGATCTGGTGATTGCTGAACTGAGTCATTGCAAGGGGTCGCTAAGTGCTGTGGTATACCAGCGCCTAGATGTCAGACACAGGTGTGTGTACTGAACACCTAGAAGTGCATGCAGTAGGCACATCTAGCATTAGGCTCTAGCCCTCCCATAAACACTCAGGCCACGTCTACACTATAGGATAATATCGAATTAGCTAAAATCGGTTTTATAAAACTGATATTATAAATTCGATTTCATGCGGCCACACTAGGCACAGTAATTCGGCGTTGTGCGTCCATGGTCCGAGGCTAA